>NC_084516.1:10560276-10632776 GCF_024500385.1 Phyllopteryx taeniolatus | reverse complement strand
TGTTGTTCCAGCCCTTCATCCCTCCACTGTCCATTAGATATCAACTTAGCATGAGTCAACCAAAATCCTTTTTCTTTTTTTTTTTTTCTTTTTTTTTTGTTGTTGTTCGAAAATTCCCTCCTATATCAGTTACAGGAGTATGTCTTCATTGGAAGCCAACACTCATAAAAAATCAAATACATTTCTTCCTTATTGTTGAGTCATGAACACTGACCTTAACCGAGGCAAGCGAGGCCTGCAGTTCTTTAGATGGTGTCCTGGGTTCCTTTGTGACCTCCTGGGCTAGTCGTGACTGTGCTCTTGGGCTAATTTTTGTAGGCTGACCACTACTGGGAAGGGGCACTACTGTTCCGTGTTTTCTCCATTTTAGGATAATGGCTCTCATTGTGGTTCGGTGGAATTCTATGGCTTTAGAAATGACTTTGTAACAATTTCCATACTGATAGATGTCCATTTAATTTATTGTTCATCTTTTCTTGAATTGCTTTGGATCGTGTCATTTTGTTGTTCTCTTAGCTGATTACGCTAAGTCAAACAAGTGCTATTTAAGTGCTTTCTTTATTGAACAGGTGTGGTAATCAGGTTAGGGTTTAATCAGTAAAAATGAACCAAAAAATGTCATTAGCCATAGTTAATTCATGATTTAACAAGGGGGGGTCATTAGTTTTTCACATGGGGCCAGGTAGCTCTGAACAGTATTTTTTTTCTTTCATAAATAAAATCGCC
Source organism: Phyllopteryx taeniolatus (assembly GCF_024500385.1). Taxonomy (NCBI): domain Eukaryota; kingdom Metazoa; phylum Chordata; class Actinopteri; order Syngnathiformes; family Syngnathidae; genus Phyllopteryx; species Phyllopteryx taeniolatus. The sequence continues at coordinate 10,632,050 of NC_084516.1, read as the reverse complement.
ATTTAAATACAGCATTTTATGTTTGCTTATCTTTGTCTAATATTTACATTTGTTTGTTTGATTATGTTAAACATTAAAGTGGTGAAACTATGCAAAAAATATAATAATTTGAGAAGGGGACCAATACTTTTTCACAACACTGTGACTGTAACAATATTTGAATTATGGAATCACTTTAGTTGTGTTTGCAGTCACCTGGAACAGCACCACATCATACTAAGAGATATTTGTAGTATTTCAGTTTTCTTATTATGATTTTAAAAGTAAGAAGTTTAAATATATATTGTTGGATTGTGCATTTATACCCAATTTAAAGAGTTTTGTGTAAGACAATAAACTACTGTCAATCCATCTTCACTGTATGCACCAGTATGATTAAGAAAATATAATGCATCTAGACAGAAATTATTCCTGATTGTATTTAATTCCTCACCAAATACTTATTGTAAAATATTTTTTTTACAATATATAAATAATAACCTAATAGGCCCAAACCTGCCAGTTCAAATTAGTCTCCTTGCATGACTGATTTATTCTGCTATCTTGTCTGAACACATGATACAAAAAGCCTTTATCTCTGCACCTGGAAACCATGGATACTCTGCTCTCCCCATCTTTTTTGTCAATTAGCTCTTCACTTTGATTATCCTTTCTCTCATCTTCCTTTTGATTGGCCCAGCGATACAGTAGCTGTAATCTACCACAGATGAGAAAAGTATGCAAATGCTCTTATGTGGCTCCCTTTCAAAAATTAATGTCCAATTTCATTGCTGCCATCAGGCTGTATTTGAACCCTTTGAATGATGAGGTGATGTAAAAACAAGGCAGGATTATATTAAACTAATACTCAGCAAGAACAGAAGCAACCTTTTGTTATCAGACAGTGATTCTTGTATCAAACGTTAAACTCCATATTTCTTCCATAGTGAGATCAACCGGTTGGATCTCGGGCTCATTGTTGAGGTGTGGAACAAAGGTCTCATCTGGGACACCATGGTGGGGACAAGCTGGATCCCTTTGAAGCGTATTCAACAATCAGAGGAGGTTAGAATGTGCCATTCATAACATGAGATTTATCATCTTTTTGGATAAAAGTAGTTCACTCTGTACAGTAGATTGTGGTGTATTTTATTGTGCCTAATCTAATAATTATGCAATTTCTCCTCACGGGATGAATAAAGTTTCTATCTAGCTATCGATCTGTCTCTTTCTCTCTCTGCCTGTCTGTCTGTCTGTCTATCTATCTAGCCATCTAATGCAGTGTCAGATCTACAGCATATGATGGAATAAATTTGTCTTCAGTATGAACTGTGGTGGGGAGTCCTATTTGTGTGAGGTTTGTTAAGTAGAGATATGGATGCTGGACAAAGGACAAGTTGAAATGGTTAATCTTACATACACAGTATGTTATCCATTGCATAGTTGACATGTATGCAAAAAAAAACAAAAAGCCTGAAATTGCATATGCCCTTAGTTAAATACAAATGCTTATCAATTATGATATATGATATGCTGCTGCATATCAGAAAGTATTATTAATTTATTGCACGTTGCCCTACTGACTACCTCTAAAAAGTACTATGAGTTATACAGTATTAGATAACGTGCTACTGTGTATGAATAGGTTTTACAAATATTGCATGCTGCCCTTTTGCAAAACACTATGAAGAACTACTAGTTATAAATAAAATGTGTATACTGCATGTTGAAGTGCAAGAGAAATTGCACATTTCCCTGTTGCACACTGCTCTGTTACATCATGCTTACATAAATGATTTCACATGGTCACAGATCTGGTTGGTCCTTATCAACGCTTTTAGACGCTTCTTAAATGTTATGAACCTGGGATATTTTCTGACAGATTTTTCCTAAATGTCCTTCTCAATCCCAAATTGCAGGAGGGCCAAGGTGAATGGCTTCTCTTAGATGCAGAGGTCCTGATGAAAGCAGATGAGATATACGGCACCAAAAACCCGACCCCTCATCGACTCTTACTGGACACTCGCTTTGAGCTGCCTTTTGGTGAGCGAGTCAATTTGAAAATCATCTTTCTGTGGACTTTCGTTTTAATACCGGTTTTTAATCTTGATGTTTTTATTCACTCTCATTTTATTTTAGCCATCCTTTTAATGGCTCAGGTGCTTATTATCATTATGCTGTGTGCTTATTATTATAACATCCCAAAATAGTTTCACACTTCAGAAAGTATATATTGTAAAATAGGTAGAACTATTCGTGTTAACCTGCAGCAAATCAACCATGACCCACAGAATCTTAGTGAACTGAAATGTCAGCAGCTGGTTTTGAAGCTGCCTGGGGCATGACTCACAGATTGAGGACAACAACTTGCAGCCTGGTGTCCTTTTTTCTAATGCAAGAATAAATAGTGTTAACCTCTTGTGTTTGTCTTTTTGGAATGGAACGTAACCATTTAAACATTGACGTCATATTTACTGAAGTTAACATAGTCAGTAAGTCCATGTCAACACAAACTGATATGTTCTACTTGTTTTTGGGCTAAAAGGGTTTATATAGCATTACCTGTTGCTTTGGTGTGTGCTTCAAAGGTTGAGAATATGTTTTTATATGTACAGATGTTTCTTTCAAAATACTGGTGAGTGAGGATGTTTTTACTCTACAACTAAATTCATACAGTGAGGTTTCCTCTCCATTGCTTGACTGTAGATCTTTTAATTTTGTCTGAGTGGTAAACTCTGCTTGTTGGTCTTGTCTGGTGACTATTTTTCCCTAGAGGAGCACGTTTAAGGTTGCAGAAGGCCATGATGGTTGTGTGCTATTAAAGCTATCTGGCAGGGAATCTTTAATGCCTTGCCTTTGTGTGTGACTGTGGCTTTTTATGTCTGTGTGCTGAGTAAAGCCAAATCCTTCTGAAAGGTTTATATGAGGACAGAGGATAATTGTTTCTTACTAGATGGTATCACTGTCAATATTTTCCTCTGAGATAGTTTAACATGTTTGGAAGGAGACCCAGGAGTCCATCTATCGGTCTGACTGCTCTGATCACTTTATCCTCCAGGTATGCCGCAGAAGACGAAATGATGGCTGTGCAGTTTGGTTACTTCTTAAGGTTTATAAATCTAACTAGGAAAATACTATGCTGCTTATAGAGGAATGCTTTCATTCATACTAGCTGCCTGTTGCTGCTATCTCAGAGAGATTTATACGAATAACTGGTCAATTATATTCGGCTCACGTTCAGCTTTGTGTTCTTGATATTTGGCCATTAAACAAAACTGGTGTATGTCATGTTTATATTATGACAGTTTCTTCTCATAGGTTTCCATTTCATCCCCAAGACACTTACTAGTTTAATTTGAGCTTCCATTCATATCATTAGTGCATTGTTTCACATACTAACAGATTTTCATTTCCTGACATGTAAGCCACTCATGCAAAATTAAATCAGCATTGATGTATTATGATGGTGTCCTGCTGAAATTAATATTTGGGTGGGATGACACAGGTTTACATCGTTTTGTGTATTTTGACACTAGACATCCCAGAAAATGAGGCACTGTACTGGACAGACAAGCTGGAACGAATCAATTCTATGGAAATCCATGAGGAAGTAAGAACATTTTGAATAGGTTTGCAAAGTTAAGAGTTAACAGTCCATTTTAAAGGGTGGCAAATAATTACACGATGGCTGTCATCCTGGTGTGAATTATTTATTTATTATATTTTGTGTACTTTTAGTACCCTCTTCAGGACGCCGTTGACAGTCGTCCATTGCCCCCCACAGCTTCCCAGTGCTGTGAGTAATCTCTACTTTTAGCCTCTAGATGGAGTCGTTTCTCTAATATTATTGTAACACAGGCGTTAACAAGTGTTAGTTTTCCTCTTCCTTGTTTCCCCCCCCCCCTTCTTTTTTTCGACCGATGGAGTTGATAACTTAAACCTTAACAAACCACGTTTTTTTTTGGTATTGCTAAAATCGATTCATTCATAATTGTCAACCTCATGTCAGTGTTAAAGCTTTGCTTACATGTCAGTTTGGTAGCAGAAGTCTTGATAGCCACTGGTGGGTATTCACAGTTCTTCCATTAGTAATAAAAATACAGACACAACAATATTTAGTTTACAGTTACCCTACCTCCATGATTTCACTTCATAGTTTTCATATTTGCACTTTCACCAGGTAACTATTTCGGATGGGCTGACTCAATCAGTATGTAAATCCAACACTTAATTAAAATGATTCCCCTTGCCAATCCTCAGTGACCTATGCATGCCATAATTCCATATTCCCAAAGAACATGTTGTCCATATACAGTGGATATAAAAAAATTATTACCTGCTCATGTCAAAGTTTGGTGATATAAAAAAATGAGACCAAGATATCCATCTATCAATCCATCCATTTTCTATAGCGCTAATCTTCATTTAAAAAAAGAAACAAATCTGCCATTAATGTGACCTATAACCTGTGCAACTCAATTGAAGAATAAAAAAAATCTTTTTACGAGGGGAAATTAAAAAGAAACAACTGAGATAATGTGATTGCAAAAGTGTGCACACCTGCTTTTAACTGGGAATGTGGCTGTGTTCACAAGAAACCAATCACTTTCAAACTCATGTAAAATGGGAGTTAGCACATACCTGCCACCTTTGAAAGTGCCAAGCGATTAACCCCAAATGAAGTTCAGATGTTCTAGTAAGCATTTCCTGACATTTTGTTGTGATTTCTATCAGTGTGTTAACACTGGCTGGTATTTGGAAGTGTTCATTCCCGCTATCTTGACAAAGGCCCTAATTCCCTCAGCCTCAAAGCGTGATGCTGCTACCAGCATTCTTATATGTAGGTATGGTATTCTTTTGGTGAACAGCAGTGTCATGTTTTATGCCAAACAGACCTTTTGTATTTAAGGCCAAAAGGTTCAACCTTAGTTTCATAAGACCATAACTTATTTTCCCACATGTGTTTTAGAAATTTCAAGTGTTTTTGAAAAATATAATTGGGGTTGTATGTTTTTCTTTGTAAGATACGACTTCTGTCTTACCACTATACCAGGCCCTGGGCCAGTCATACGAAAAAGAAGGGAGACTGTTGTCACATATATTAAAAAACGTAGTAGTTGCCAGAAATTTCTGCAGCTCCTTCAGTTTTGCTTTTGGCTACTTGTCAGCCTCCCTCACCAGTTTTCTTCGTCTTTTCAGCAATTATGAAGGGACATCGATGTCAATGTTGCCATATTTTCGCCACTTGATGATGACAGTCTTCACTGTGTTTCATGGTATATTCAATGCCTTGAAAATTCTTTTCTACCCTTCTGTTGGCTGGTAGTTTTGAATCGTGAGATCCACTTGATTCTGTGAAATTTCTCTGCGAACCATGGCATGGATTTAAAAAATGTCAGAAAAAGCCCACTGGAACATCTGAACTTTATTAAGGGTTTTTCAGGAGCCCTTAAAATGGTGGCGGATATGTGCTGACTTCAATTTAACATGGGTTTCAATAATTCTGAACACAGCCACATGCCCACTCATAAGAGGGTGGGCACACTTGTGCAACCACATTATCTGTTATTTATTTTTACTTCTCCTTGACAAGATTTCATTTTTTTAAATGAAATTGTATAGGTTATCTGTATCATTAATGGGAGAAATTGTTTTGAGATGATTTATCTTGGTCGATTTTTAAATGTCACAATAACCTGGCATTTGAGCAAGGATGTGTAGACTTTTTATATCCACTGTAGTTTGATTATTTTAAGTGTTCATATTTCCCCTTTACACCTGCTTTTCCTCACTACTTCAACACCCTTAGAACCTGACCTTGTCATTTAATTTTTTTCACCTGCTTTGTGCTGATTAAACAGATTATTGTACTCATTTAATTATTATTTTATGGAATTTTCATCTATCTATTTTACACCACTTATCCTGTTCAGGGTCGTGGTTGAGCTGGAGCCTTATGCAGCCTGACATTGGATGAGAGACGGGTTACAACCTGGACTGATCGCCAATCTATCGCACATCTAGGCAGACAACCCTTTACACTCACATTCACACCTGTGGGCAATTGAAAGTCATTGTGCTGCCTTGATAACTTCATAAATAATGTCAGGAAAACTTGTCAAAACAAGGGTCATAATAAAGGCTCCAGATTACATTGACTGCCGGCACTCCTTACACAGTTCCACTGATATGTACGTTTATCTCCTTCAAAGCTGTATTCTCAATTTTTAGGTTAATTTATTTCTAACCTAAAGTACTGAATTGCTTGCCATTTTAAGATGAAATGTTGTACTAGTGTTTCAGGAAATAAGTTGTTTCCTTTTGTTGCAGCTTTGGATGACCAGGACAGTGCAGTGGATGACCGGGACAGCGACTACCGCAGTGAGACGAGTAATAGTTTACCACCACGTTACCATACAACAGCTCAGCCCAACTCCTCCGTGCACCAGTATCCCATTGGGCCTCGGCCACATCTCCACCGAGACTCATGCACTGACTCCCTCCACAGTTTTGAACTGGAATACAGAGACCAGAGAGTCAGGTACACTTGACTCATTCAACCACGTACTGTACACCTTCCTCGAACCTTTGTAGACGAACATTGGTTTGTTAGAAGTCTAGTATAGTAATCTCTTTTTTATAGTGGGGCTTAGGTTCCAAACCACGCCCGCAGTAGGTAAAATCAATGAAGTAATGCGCTGACATAATTCTGTTTTTAATTTTTTTTATCCTCTCATCAGGACAATCCACGCTTAATGTAAAGATTTTAATGTTGCTTAATGTCACAAAACTGCAATCAGTCGTCACCAAAATTTATGTTGACATATGTAATTATACCCCCTTCTCCATCTGAAAATATCAGAATGAAGCCGTAATACTTTTTTTTCTTTTTAATGGTTGTTAAGTGTCACCGCCCCCCCATCGGCAGCTCACGATACAAAAAAAACTTAGTCGCTTAATGTCACAAAAATGTAACCCATCATCATAAAAATTTGTATTGACATCGCTAATTACGCCCCCTTCACCATCTGAAAATATCAGACGGAAATCGCTAATATTTTGGAATTTATGGACGTTAAATGTTTTCCCTCTCAATATGCGCTCGCTACAGAGAACCCCCCCAAAACAAAATGGGGGAAAATGCGCATGCATGAGAAATTTGGGATTGTTGATTGAAATGTATTGCTTTGTTTTTTGTTTTTTTTTACAGTTTTTGGCTATGACGTGTTTTGTTTTGTTTTTTTACCACAAAAAATTGCATTCCCACAATATGGCGAATTATGCGTGATATGAATAAGAAAAAACATCTGCAGTGCACTGATTCCGCAATAGGTGGACCGCAATATAGCGAACAAACACTGTAGTTATAGTCAGTTTCTATATACTGTATACAATGGACCTCCACTATTCGCGGGGGACAGGGACGGGGCCGGACAAAAAATAACAAAAATCAGCGGATAATTGACGGCCATTATATTGGCCATTAAAATATAAAAACTTAAAAAAACATGTTTTTTAAACCCCCCAAATTATCGAATAAGCGAGGAAAATGTCATAGGATAATAGTTTTCGAGGTTAGTTTTTGAGGTTATATATATATATATATATATATATATATATATATATATAAAATCGCCACTTGCATTTCATTATGAAAATATTTTATGCAATTATAATATTGTTTGTTATAATTAAGCGCTGTTATAACAATACTTTTATAACAATTCTTTAAGCTTGAATGCTACATCAATTGGTGTAATCTAATTCATCTCTACCTAAAGGTTTACTGATACAAATAGTTCTCTTTTTGCATGAGGTACTGTCTACACTTTTTACATTAAATGTTTGTTCCATTTTTCAAACTGATAAACATGTTTTGTTTGCTTTTTATTTTTGTTGTTGTTCTCCTTCTTTTCCATTCTTTTCTCTTCTCCTCGTCCCTAATGTGTTCATCCTTAAAATATAATCACTTCAAACTAAATTAGATCACTAAATGAAAAAGGACGAGTAAGAATTATACCTGTAGATTCTGGCATGGGTTGTGAAGATTGGGAAAGCAAATACAAAAGGCGAGGAAAGCCTCAACTGAGTGACTTTATAGATGATCAACAAAATTCTTCTCAAATGGCAAAGCCTTACCTTGAACCAAAGATCTCAATCCTTCAAAATACTCAACAAATTCATTGTGTGCCTGTGATCTATCCTGAGGGCTATGACACGATAGATCGCCGTAGAAAGAAAAAAATCAGGGACCCAGGGGGTATAATCAATGGAGAGACACACAAAACCAGCAGAGAGACTTTTCATCCAAACGTTGAGATGCCCTGTGTGACAAGAGGGGATATGCTTATGCTGCAGGTGTCAGATATGCAGGAAGAGGGGCAGAGCATAACATCCTGTCCCCAGCAATACAAAAATGGTCTTCTCTATAAGACAAGAATGTGGGCTAAAAATGAACTGGATGTCACCTTGGAAAATTATGTGGCTTACAAAAAGGAGCAAGATGCAAGGATGCAATCACTGTATGATTTTGATTTAATATATTCTGGAGACCATCACAATTCTTTCAGAGCAGAAGAAGATGTAGATGACATAGCTTTTTCTGCAGAAGACATGCCCACAGTGATTGCAAGATGCACCCAAGACAAAACCTTCTCCTATGATGGCCACATTGACAATTCTCAGGGATTTCATGAAAGGTGCAGAAGACCTAACACTGGGGGATGGGTACCTGAAGCAATCCTGTCACCAGTAGAAGAACCTAATGAAGACTATGTAGACCCAATGGATGAGCTACAGTGTCTAGTTGAAACTGTTTCAGAATACCTTGCTGAGAAAGAGGAAGAAATTAGCAAGTATGGTTCTCTTCCAAAATCAAGTAAATCAAGGCTATCATCTCAAGGAAGCAACAACATAGATTCTGCTGGAGATGACCACAACAGTTTAAGGAATCCTAGAGGAGAAAGTCAATCACATACACCCTCAGGAATTTCAGGTGTAAAAAATGCCATGAGCTCCTTATTCAGTAATCTCACGGACAGAGTTGGTGGGGGCCCCAAACAGTCTGTCGTTGATACAAAATCATCATTTGTGCATCCGCCACAGTCTGGCATAACAAAACTGTTGTCCTTTATTCCTAAATCAAACAGCTCTGCTCCAGTAGCTATTGTATCTCCCGTGGAAACATCCCCTGAAAATGTGTTCACTTTGCCTTCACAACCATCCTGTAAGGCCAAGATACAAAGGGAAATTGACAGACAAGCTTGTGCAAGTACTCCTGGTATAAAGGCTCATGAACTGGACTTTGGAACCAAACCTCACACTCCTGAAAGCACTGTTCTGGGAACATTAAATCCTTTAAATCTGTTTTCTTCCAGAGATATCAAATCTGGTGAAAACAACGAACAGCCAACGCAAACATATTATCAAAGTGATTCACAATTCGATCAGAGTACTGTTTATCAAGGCAAACCAACAGAAGAGAGTGTGTTTTTAGCTGGGTCTGCAAAGCCTAATGGTGCAAAGCAATCAGAAAGTACCGATTTCTTTAGTCTAAAGAAGTCAATTACTTCACTGATCACACCTTTTTCGCCGAACCCATCCAAGGAAGCGTCGCCTGTGGCAGTATATCCAATATTTAGATCCTCTGAGGATCCAGGACTTCAGAAACAGTGTAGTGATCCATTATCAAATACTAAACTTAAACCGACTTCACTATCCTCTGAAAATGTCTCAACTCAGCAACAACTAAAAATAGAAGGGGGGATGTTTTCTGGATTTTTGAAGTTTGCATCCAGTGAGGATGTTCGTTCCTCTGGAAACACAAAAGATCCAGAGCAATCAAAATATGAATCAACTTCTGTTATGTCCAATGCCTTTAAGCAAAATTCTGCCACACCACAGAAAGACACGGAGAAGGGATGGTTCTCTAGCATATTTAGCCCTGCAACTCCTCCCCCTGGCTCAAATCAGAATACTATTAGTAACCCTCAAGATCAGAACAGGAAAATGTCACCTAGCTCACATCCAGAACATGGATCAAATCTGAAAACAACAGAAACACATTACCGAATGCAACAGCATGCTCCAAATCTAAGTTTTTTGTCAGGATTTTTTAAAGGGAGCTCCCATGAGGACTCTGCTACGGGCTATACTCAGCTAAAGCCAGTAGCAGTGGTTGATTCAAGTGGTGACTTATCAGACAATATGCTACAGCAGGGTCCATGTAACAACCAGCCGACCCCAGAAATGCCCATCCACGTTTCCGTGCAACAGAAAATGACAGCTTCAAGCAGGGGAGGGCTTCTCTCTGGTATACTGGAGTTTTCATCAACAGAAAATGTACCACAAAATACATACCTTTCTGAAGATGAACATAGAGGAAACATCTCTTGCAACTACCCGTCAAAGCACAGAACCTCTGGCCAATCTGAGAAAATGCAGCATCAGCAAAATAAGTTATCTGGGACATTTGGATCAGATGAGAGTAATTTAAGGTGCCAAATAGTTCAGCAGCAAAGCAGTGCTCATTGTAATTTGACCCATATGGACATACAAAGTTCAAGTCAAGGAGCAGATTTTAGGAATCAAACAGCAAGACAGATTGCCCAACAGGAATCATGTAAACCAAGCTTTTCTCGACAACAAACTGTTCCAGTTAAGCAACCACCGTCCCTAAAAGGTGGTATGCTTGCTGGTCTTTTTAAATTAGCTTCTGCTGACAGCATCAACACACAACAGCCCTCATCAATCCAACTTAATGGAATTGTCCAAAGCATGTCAAGCTTTGAAAAAGCTGAAGAAAGAAACATTCAAAAGTCTAAACAAAGGCAACCACAGGATCAGTCAAAAGAAAATACTCAAGCCGGTGGTTCTTTTACACCACAGTCCTCCACACAAAAAAATGTTCAACAATCCAAAATTATTCATGAGACACTACAACATATTAATGTGCAAAATAGCCAATTTTATCAACAAGAGACAGCAAATCAATCTGGATTTCTCTCTGATTTATTTAACAAGTTAACAAAATCATCCAAGGACAGTGACACAACCTGCCACAGATCAATAGAGCAATCATTGTCTCAAATAGGTCATAAATGTGCAGTTCAAAGTAATACATTGGAGATACAGCCACATTTTAATAGTACTCAGAAAACTTCACAAAACTACATTGACAATGAGAAGAAGACACAACAAACTGCCCAACCAAGTTTTTTTTCAGGACTTGAAAATAAAAATGTTCCTATAGAATCTGTTGCCTATCCACAGCTTGCTGTATTAGGCCTGAGTACTAGGGAAATTTATCACTCACAGCCTGATATATCAGATCAGCGTACTGAGGAACTGTATCCCTCATGTAGATTGACAACGAGTGCTGGAAAAAGTGCCTGTCAAACTAGTGGTCTAAATTATTTAATTCCAAGACCAAGCAGGCATGATTTCAAAAGTGCACCTGTGTCAATTGATTCTGATAGTTTAGACCTAAGAACATCAGCTACTTTTGCCAGATCGCTTCAGAGTCATGCAATTTACTCATCATTCAGTGCTGGTAATTTACCCCAATTATATTGCTCTCACTCTTCTCATACAACTTCCTCAGTAAAGACCATTAAACCATATTGTGGAAGCCTGACCTCATTTTATGAACCAACAAGCCAAAACCTCTATAATGGTCAGCTTTCTCCCTATCAAATAAGTCCCTCCTATGATGAAAACCAGTGGATCCGTGGAAGTACAATATGGCAGCAGTTTCAGAATGAATCTTTGCATTCTCAATTCCAAGGTGAGGACTCAGGGTATGCTCAGAGCTATGAAAATTTGTCATTGCAAGTTTTTCCTCTTGGCTGCAGTCCTCCAAAGATCAATCAGCATGTTACTTCCTCTACCACATGGGAAGGTGATCTGTGTCATGATGAGCAAACGGAGCCATATTTTTCTAATGGAAGCAGGAATGATGATTCTTACACCCAGAAATTTTGGAGTAGCCATGAAGAGTTAGGAACCCTACACTATTCATCCAGTGAACAGGGAATATTGAACTTAACATCTAAACCAAGTACGGCAACACTGGGGAAATGGCATTCATGTAATGACAGCAGCACTTACAGCTTGAATGGAATTACATATCATGAAGGTTATTACGAAGAGACCGCACCAAGCTTGTCTTATTCGGCAAACTGGCAGCATGGAATAGATAATAACATGATAAAATGTTCAAATTATCCCTCAAATGTGAATGGCATGGATGATTCTATATACCTTGAAGACACAGAATGGTATCAACAGTGGCTTGCACTATTGAAGCAAGGAATGTGGTGGCCAGCTGAAGATGATGACTGTGGCTACTTTGTTTATACTGATCATGAATACATTTATGCCTTGCTCACAGATTCAGCAGGTGAATATGTTTATGCATGTGCTCCTGAAGATAATTCTTTGGGAAATGCACAGGCATGTGATAGCTTTCCCAGTGCGCTGCTTTTCAATGAAATGGTTTTAGTGTGTGGCTTCAAAATTCCACTTTATAATGAGGATGAGCTTCTGTGGTTGCCTGGTCAAGATCTCAATGAATCTCAACTTCTTAATGCTCCTTTAGATTTGTCTGCAGCTTATAGAAAAGGAAATCAGATCATGAACCTAAATCTTGAGCAGTTTGCTCAAATGTTTGAAAATTCTTTTTTGTCACCAGGGCAGCAAGGTGTAGATTTCACATCTTACACGTTAAACAAAGTTCGTATGGATCCAAGACAACCCAAGTACATGCCAGAAGACCAATGCAAGTATGTCATTGACCTTTCCTGTCATAATGAAGACCATCAGGGTCCTCAGTGGAACAGCCAGGAAAATAGAACATTTCTTGCTCAAAAAGTTGCTGTTTCCTTGAATTCTACTGCTACTGCAAGATTAAATCAGCAGATACTTTACAACTGTTACCAGCCTAGCCAACAACGTCGTTCATCCACTGGTGTTACTGTGAAACATGTGGATGATGTATCAGAAGAAGACTGGCGGAAGAGAGTGACTCCAGGAGAAGCACAACCGAATCGTCAGGTTAAAAAGATTTCTTCCCTCATCTCATCTTTTGTGGGCAAAAGTACTACAGTTGAATCAACCAAAACTAGCATATCTCCCTGTAATCAAAGGGACCCTGATAATAAGGCTGATAAACATTCTAAAAATGTGTTTTCATCTGGCTTGCAAAGTGTGAAGGCAAAGCTCATCAAAGAAGAAAGTACATCTATAAGTCCAGAAATAAATGTGCAGGGAAGAACTCTGCCCACATTTTCAACAACTAATCAAGTGGCTCATCCTTCAACACAATCTCATACCAATTCACAGAAACTTAGATTGCCACGACAGACACCAAGAGAGAGCCCCACAGTGCCATTGGGATCAAAAGAATCTCAAATTAAAGATGGTCTTCCTCAGCAACATCCAACTGATAAGCCAGTGGCTATAATAATCGAAAAAACCTCTGAACAACCAGGGTTCATGCATTTTCTAAAATCTGCAGTAAGAATTGAGGAAGCCAAGCAAGAATCGCAAAAGGTTTCACAGACATCTCTCAATCAGCAAATCAAAACTGGAAACACTGCTTCTATACCAGAAAATCCTGGTCCAGATAAAGAGCCTACAGGAGTCTCAAATATATTTGGCTCAATTAGCAGCTTATTTAATATTGATCCTACTATGCCACAGAGAGAGGACACACCCAGGCAAACTGCAACTAGACCCAAGGGTATCCAGAGACAACAAACACTGAACCAAAGTGGTACACCTGGGCCAGAAAAAGAGCTCCCCTCCCCCAAATCTGAACACTTTTCTTCCACTGTCAAGGGAACTGCTGTAACCCAATCAGAAGTTACACCACTTGCTGAACAGAAAAAACAAGAAAAAAGAACGAAACCCTCCGGTGGCCTGTTTGGAATTTCAATTGGAGAAATTCTAACAGGATCAACAGCAGCAACACAGTCTGGACCTACAACTCAAACAACCACATCATCTACAGCTCCACAAGAAAAGTCACTTGGTCAAAGTTTATTATCAGTGTTTAGTGGCTCAAATCCTGCACAATCTATACCTCGAACTGGGCCCTCTCAAGCAAATCCCCCAAACACCACCCTACATCATCCTCAAGTTGAATCATCTGGGAAAGGTTTATTAGCAATGTTTGAAGAATCGCATTCCACACCCTCTCCTTCTCAAAAAGAGTCCAGAGATGAGTTGCCACAAAAGGGGAACAGTCATCCGAAAGACAAGCAGTCAGCAGGTTTTTTTTCGTTGTTTGGTGGTACAAACACTCAACAGTCTCAATCTCAAACAGAATCTCTTTTAGGGGGAATAATTTCTGGATCATCAAGTTCAACCGAAAACCCAGTGAAGGGTCTGTTTTCAATATTTAGCAATCCCAGTCCCCCACCAGCTCAGTCACCAACAACCTCATCGCCACAAGAAAGAATAGTTCAACCACAAGCTCAACATCAGAAAGGGGCTCCAACACAATCAAAACACAAGCCTCAAGCACAAGGGCAACACGCCACCTCTGTTCTAGGGGGGATTTTGGGTGGGTTGTCTACCTCAAGTGAAGGTCCCAGGAAAACATTGTCTTCCATGTTTAGTGCCTCACAAACAGGTAATACAGCTGTACCATCCAAAGAACCCCGTAAAACTCTACCCTCAGTTGAGTCAGACATTGGAGCACCTATGCAGTCAACTCCTAAATTATCACCTACCATTAATTCTGCTAGCAAAGACTCACAAAAAAAATCACAGTCTGCCCAAAGTCCATCCATTTCCAGCACCTTGGTACAAGAACATGTGAGGGAAGTTTCAAATGAACATTTAGGGAACAATGAAAAAAATGACTCAAGGGAGCTCCAATCTATTTCTGGTGATACAACTTTAAATCATACCACATTAAGTTCTGGTTTTGAATGTAAATACACTGCTATTTCATCAACAGAACCAAATTCTGAATGTATAGATGTACTGAAGAAAACAATCGCTAAAAGCACACCTGAGGATCATGCGCCCCATCAGGAACCACCAGCTATGGGCCTCTTGTCTATGGTCAGCGAAACAGGTCAAACATCTTCAAATGCAAGAGTCATTTCAGACAGTCCAGCAAAAGGCATATTTTCATTATTTTCTCTACCTAGTAGTGAACCTAGTGAAAGCCAGAAAGGTCCATCAGGGCCCAAGGATGCGCAGGCTAAAAGTATATTTTCTGTGTTTGGAACCTCCTCCCCTCAATCTGGATCGCAGTCTGGAGGTTCTCTTTTAGGGGCTATATTTGGAGGCTCGTCACCCCAATCAGCTACTTCTCAGCCTGGAGGGTCATTACTAGGTGGTTTATTTGGAGGACCTAGTCAGCA
Organism: Phyllopteryx taeniolatus; assembly: GCF_024500385.1. Classification (NCBI taxonomy): domain Eukaryota; kingdom Metazoa; phylum Chordata; class Actinopteri; order Syngnathiformes; family Syngnathidae; genus Phyllopteryx; species Phyllopteryx taeniolatus. The sequence continues at coordinate 10,616,694 of NC_084516.1, read as the reverse complement.
GTCTACTCCGCAAACTGCCCCAACAAAGAATGGAGGTTCTGTTCCTCAGACAGCAGGACCTCAAGCAGGGGAATCCTTAATTGGAGTCTTATTTGGCGGATCTGCTACTCGGACAGCTGGATCTAGTTTAGCTGGCATATTCGGAGCTCCAGCAGCTTCAACCACAGCAACACAGGCAAGTGGGGCATTGGGTGGACTATTTGGTGGGGCTACCACACAAACTTTTGTACCTCAAAATAGTAGCTCTATAGTGGGAGGTGTTCTGGGAAGATCAGCTACTGCACAGAAGTCTGACAATTTACCTGAAGCCTCAATCCCAGCTGAATTGCCTGGTAAATGTTTGCTTTCACCTTTCAAAGATTGTGTTTTACCTGCATCGTCCACACCAACAGCTACACTAAATTTAAATGATGGCAAGAAAATCACTTCTCTTTCTGAACCAACTTCAAGTGTATCTGTTATACAGAAAACATTTGACAATAACACAGTTCCAGCTCCAGTTGGTCAAGAATCTTCTACAATTGCCATTGCCCTTCAAAGTGAAGAACAGCCAGAAACATTACAGAAACCTGATATTACAGGTCCACTTCCAGTAGAAAACGTACTTATAAAACATGGTAACATGGATGATCATTGTGATAAAACAGACAAAGTAGCCATAGCAGATTATGATGCTGAATATCAAACCTGTATTCTAGTGGAGGAACCTGGAGGAGCAACGCTTGTAAGAGATAAGTCTAGTCAAGATAAAACTTCTAAAAATAAAGAGGAGATGGTACCCACACCCGTGGTTGAGGTACAACAAAAGACACCAGGGGCGGACAAATCTGTTGGTAATTCTTCAACAGATACAGTTACAGGCTTTATGTCCTCCCTTTTTAAACCAATAGTGTCTTCCAATGCAGGTCCTCAGCCTCATGAGAGAAGCTTACTTTTTGGACTGGGAGGATCAGCACCCCAAGCTGCTGCAAGCCAACCTGGCATTTCACTACTTGGCAGTATTTTTGGAGTTTCTAACACTCAGACAGCAACTCCCCACTTAGGTGAAAATGTATGTGGCAATTTAAACAAGGGCTCTGATATCCAGTCTAATACTGAAAATACTGCACCTTCTCCTGGAGGGTCAATTTTTGGAATGTTCGGAGGACAATCCACTGCAAAGCCAAATGTTCCAAAGACTGGTGGGCCATTACTGGGTGGGCTGTTGGAAGGAACTGCCACAGGAGCGCAACCTGTTGGTTCTTTTCTCGGAGGAATGTTTGGAGGCCTCACTGTCCAAACTGCAGGATCACAGTTTATTGGAGGTAATGGAGGGGCTAGAATGGGACAGCCATCGAAGCCATCTGAACCAATGCCAAGTGAACAGAAGCCAAAAACTATTACTACTTCACATCCACAGGTTACACTTGACAATGTGGTGTCAAATGGTATCCTGACGGATTCAAATAAAATAGTGGACTCCAATCAAGCAGATTGCACTCAGCAGAAATCCAGCATCGTGACAATCAATGTTGTGTTACCTGCGGTTGCTTGTCAAGACACTACTACTATCACAAGTAAATGTGAACTCATTGCTCAAATAGATGACACAAAAAAAGAAGTGTCAACTGTTGAAGAACACGTCATTCAGTCAAGATCTGAAAATGACAAATCTGTCCCAAACAATGATTCAAATACAGGCCAACCTGTTGATAATTTGCAAAAAGATGCAGAGCCATCTCAAGCTAAGCCTTTGTTCGCTTTCATATCAACACAGATTGATGCAGGAAAATCATTAGGAAATTTATTTTCACCAGCAATGACATCTGCTGCTTCAGCAGGTCCTCAAGCAGAAGCAGGCAGTTCTCTTTTTTCAGGATTAAAAACATTATCTGGAGGCCTATTTCAAGAGGAAAAAACAACTACGCCGTCATTATTTCGGACAAAGATGGGATTTCCCTGGCAAAGAGAGCCACTAAAGCAAGCCGCTACCCCAATAACATCTCAACCAAAGAATAGTAGCAAGCCAACAAGTGGTGAAACGCATCAAGTGGCACAAGTGGCACAAGTGAAAAATGTTTCCACATCTGATGCCCCAAAAGCTGAATCGGTAGGTTCCGCAAATGTGGTAGCCAACCCCCAGATATGCATTTCCACCCCTGACCTAGATTCCTCAACATCCTTGACCTTAAAAGATCACAAAATGCTTGTAGAAACAAACCCTTCTGCAGGTGCTACCAATGAAGAGCTGTTGGACAACCAGTCTATGAAGAATCTGTTGAATAAAAAAAGGCTAGTAAATGCATTATAAATGGCATTGTTCCTCACCATTTATGATGCAATTATATTCTCCCAAAAAATCCACTCTGTCTCAGCTTTGCAACCCCCCTTACTTATTTAAATTAAACTAGCCTTAGTTTAATTTAAAGTACAATAAACATCTATTCACACTATTGTAAAACATGATTCCAAGGTCAAACACATTTTACTCTACTTTGTATTTGTGGGCAGTAACCCAATATACATTAAAATATTTATAATATGCCGCAATGACTTATTTTATGTTTTAATTGTTTAATTGTTGTGCTGGCTGTGGTGAAATTTAATTTTATCACTTTGGCTCTGAAGGGTCTATTATTAATCAATGCATTTGGACCTTAATTTGGTAACCATTTTCAAATACTATAATATCATGTACCTTTCTTAGCAACACTTCATGAAATGAAATATAAAAACATCAAATAATAATTCATGCATAGTATTCATGTTTCATGAATTTTGTATACAGCTTGAAAAATATTAAATAGAGGACAAAAGCAATGACGTGGTCCAAGGCAAAATTTGCATCATAGACCATTCATAATTGAAAAACATTTTCTGTTGTAATTCTTATTTCGTACAAATGGAGGTAGTGTTTTTTGTAAGTCTTTAGAATTGCTGAAGCAAATAAATGTTTTTTTCTATCCAGCGATATTTGTTGTTGATTATGCACAGTACTTTACAGCATTTGTAGGTAAAATGTGTTTGAGCATGGAAATCTTTTTTTCTTTCCTTCATATTCAATGTTATTTGCGTATTATTTATTTTTGTGCCGCTATTGTATAGAAATATACTAGTAAATATTAAGTTAACTCTCGTGTAGATTCATATGGACACAAATGTTTACATAATAATACATTAATTACCTCTACACCTATGCATATTTCATTGTCTTAATTCCTTTGATTTCATCTACAATTGTTTGTGATTTGGGATCCAGTATTACAGCTCTATCTACTTTTCACATAAATATTTGTTTATCAGTCATTGATTTTATATGAAGCTAAACAAGTTAATTATTGAGGATAATCTACAGCAGTTTGCTGTGTTGAAGAGCAAGTGCCATTGCTGTAGTTAAAAGTTAATAGTTTTTTAAAAAAAAAATGAAATATGCAGAGGTAATTGTGATCAGGAATATTCATTATTTGGAGTAGGCATTAAAGAACTTTACTATTACTCCTAGATTTTTTACATAGTATCTATAACTATTATATTTGTAAGATCAAAAGTAGATGGATACATTTGCAATAAATAATGCAAATGCTAACACATCTTGAATTTTAATATTTCAATATTTTTCAACATGCCACAATGTCCTGTCAAGGTTTGGTATCTTTTTAGTTCACGATACAACACGTGTTTTAGTATTTAGAAGGGATTATTGATAAAGCAAATAGACCTTGATAAAATAGCATATTGAATAATTGTTAGTAGATCAGTGGGGCTCACTAATCACAACTTACTTTGTTCAAATTTCATTTATTTGGTCATTGCTTCACAGCATTAAAAATGAAAAATTAACATGCTAGGAAAATGTTTAATAAAACAATCCCCACTTATCTAACTCAGCTAGAAAAGCTAAAATCACAAATTCTATAGAAATAGTCATTTACACTATGTACGTATCTTTGATTTGGTTAAAAAAAAATCTGACTGCATTGTTTACCTCTCTTACCAATTTAGTCCAGCGGAAAGTAGTCGCTTTGGGTCATCAGGAAACCTGAGTCAGACCAGCTCTCAGCTGAGTGAGATTGGTCACGAAAGCACTGGAGGGTCAGAAATCGAAGAATCCTTCCACTCCTATCACAGCACTAGCTTCTATCCCTCCTCAAATGGACATTTTACAGCAAATGGACAGTCTGTTGTTGGTGAGAAGGTTATTCCTCGACTGTCCGATGCAAGACAAAGCTTGCTAAATGACACTCCAAGAGAGAAAGTGTTGTCTAAACTTCAAAGGTACACTTTTGTTAATCATAAACGTTTAACTAAAAATAAATATTTCCCTTGTAATCTCTCTCTCTCATTTAAGATCATAAATTCATGTGTCCCAGGTTTCACGATGAAGGGCCACCTTTACCATTTTCTCCATCCAGAGTTCGCTGGTTGAAGGCCATCAATAAAGTCAGGGTTCAGCTACGGGAGGTATGCACTTTTTTCCCTCATATTCAACCAAATGTTATCAGTATGTTATAATTCTTATCCAATCATTCATACCATAAATGGAGATAACACTTTTTCTTGAATCCACCAATCCATTTTACTGTATATGCATCCATCCATTTTCTGTACCGCTTATCCTCACTAGGGTTACAGGTGTGCTATTATACTAATTATAATTTCTCAAGGGGAAATTCAAACTCACACACTACTATATATTTTGGTGTTGCACACCAGACAGAGAACCAGATCACACACATGCAGGAAGGCAAGCAGAGATGTCAGAGTGAAAGGGGCGCACAAACAACGCTGCATCTCTGCACTGGTGGTTAGGGGATGGTGTCTTGCTCAAGGGCACCTTGACATTAGCCAGGAAGCAGGCTACCATCTCTCCAACAACAAGTTGCTATTTTTACATTTGTCCACTGCAGGACTGTGACCCTCTTACAAATTAGAGGTTGTAATGTAACAAAATTGGTAAAAGGCCAAGGAGGTGAATACTTTTGCAAGGCACTCTAGATTCAAGCAGAATCGTATACAGTGGACCTCCGCATACTCACGGTTCGCAACCCATGGATTCATCTACTCACAGATTACTACTTTTTTTTTTTTAAACCAGATTTTTTTCAAAAAGTTTATTTTTCCTTTTTTTTCCATTTTGTTTTTATTTTGTGTGTGGGAGGGGGGGGGGGGGGGGCAATGCCGAAAACACTTGCCAGATTATCCACTCTTATTCAATAATTTGGGGGGATTTAAATTTTTTTTTTTTTTTTTTTTTTTCTTCCCCCCTCCCCTATGCAATTACAATGGGCGCCCATTATTGACAGATTTTTCGCTATTCGAAGTCAGGCCTGGTCCTTCTCCCCCACAAATAGCGGATGTCCACTGTAATTTATTTTTAGATTCTATTGTTCACTGATTAAGACACATTTGTACAGGTTTTCAATAAAAGTGAAATACAAAAGCAATACTAGATAAAATACAAATGTGGCTGAACAAGATAAAAAGGGAAGGCTTAGAGCCTCAGATCATCTTTATGCTGAATTACGCTGCCAGAGGGAGTGAGAAAGCAGAGTGAACATGCAAAAGGGTGGGGGGGATGGCAGGATAGCAACATTATCATGTGATGAGAAAACTGCTTTCTCTCACTTGTCTGACTTAGCGCTCCAGTGGTACAAATAAGAAAGCTCCATCCTCATAAAGTTTAAGAATAGTATTTGAATCAGGCACAGCAACAATTTCATTGTACACCTGTGGAAGATAAATTCACATCGATTAAATGGATCAAGCATGATGATAATGGTTCCGGTTCTTCTTCATTCTATTTTCCAACACGTACTGGAAGGTAAGAAATTTATATATAAATATATATAATTTAGTTGCAGATTTGCAGATCAAGTGAACAGTTATGTAGTTAAATTTTACTGTATGAATTATGATTTGTTTTTTTATTATCCTTAAGTCATTGTTATTGTTTATACGGTGTCAATTGTTACTTTTTAGGCAAGTTTAGACAGACCATTGGTTGTCACTGGACATACATAAGCAAATTACCATTCAATATTTCATTGGACTGGCTCAAGTAAGTTAATATTGGAAACATATAATTTCGTCAAATATTTTTTTTGACTTTTGTGGTGATCAATTTAACTGTGGTATCTAGAAAGGGTTGGACCAGAGGCAATCTGACAGAGCAGCTGGAATAGTTGACAGATGACATGTCAACAAGAACAGAGTTTTAGCCTGCCATCTAATTGCTGTGTTCCCAAAGTGTTGTAATTACAGAGATCAAAACAGCGGTAGGCAAGTTGTTAGCCTGATTGAGATTGTATCTGTACACTGCAGAGTATTGTATTGTATTGCCTTGTAGAAGCCCATAATGTAATAACGGTCCATACTGTAATAAATTTTCCCTTTTTAAAATTTAATAGGCCCATAACTTAACAACTGGCCAATTACGTAATAAAAGTCCTGAATCTGTAATGTAATAACTTTTGGCCCATAACTTAATAACTTATTACAGTATTGGCTGGTTAAATATATTTATCCATTTGGTATCTCAACAGGAACCAAACTTATTACAATATATTTTTTTTACTGTCCAACATCTACATACACTTTACACAAACTGACAGTAAAGAACACAACAGACCTTGAAAAGCCATTTTCTAAAAAATTGTGTGGCTTGTTGATCAACAAAACATCTTACAGCATCTTTCATTTGATTACAATTACAACTGACCCACGGCCCATTTTGGTTCTCGTTTGGGGAACCCTGGTCTGTAGAGTGCAACCTACCAATAGTGTAAAAGTGTAAATCAGTCCTTCAGAATCTGAAATATTTTGCCAGTAATTACAAAACTGATTGTCTTTTGTCTGACATTGCCAGGAACCGAAGATGATTGCTTACACCAATCTGAGGATGTTTTACAGGGGAATCACAGTATTTTTTCCTTCAAGTGGAAATAGCTAATCAAAAGTGTTACTTCATGGAGATGATCCCCAAAGGACGCCTCCATGAACTAGATGAGCACAACAGAAAAAAAGTTCAGGTACTTCCGCAATCACGCTTGTGTCCCATGGTGGAACAAAGGTTGAACATCCCACAAGAAAACTGCAGACTGGAGTCCAATCAGTCCCTTACCCAATCCCGCCAAAACAGCTATTCTGATTGTGAGTCTGGAATTTCTGCTCTGGAGGATGCTGTACCCCAGATAATTAAAAGGATCCATATGAAAGATAATAAACAGGACAAGGAGCAAGGCTCTAACAATATAGTGGATCATATCCTGAAAGAGCTCAAAGGCATAAATAAGATTCAGGAGGAAATATCAGACCTGAGGCAGTATCTAACATCCGTACGAGGCTCAGTGGATGAAGTGTCTTGTTGCGTTGATGCAGTGCTGAGTGAAATTGGAGAGTTATACTCTGAAGTTTCAGCTGCACCTCACTGTAGTCCAATTTCTCAAACTCACAGAACCAGGCGAGGTAGCCTGGGAAGACAAAACGCTGTAACATCACCCCTCAAGAGTGACACTACTCCACTGTTTGATTGGAAAGAATATGGGAATATTCATGAGGGTTTACCATCTCACAGACCTCCCAAGCAATTGACTGTCAGTCAAATTACCCTCCAATCAGACCAACAAACAATCCAAGACAAGGCCTTGCAAAGCTCAACGATACAAATGGATTGTGCTGCAAAACAAGAGCTTTTTTGTCATCATCAAATCCAGGACTGCCAAAGTAACCACTCTTTTTCATCCTGTGACTACTCGGATACAGGATTCATTTGTGTTGATCCAGAGAATGACAGGTGGCCTTCTAACTATCAAGAGTTCAATATTTGTGGAGGCGGAGGTTGGAGTAAGGGTGAAATCTCCTGTGCAAACAGTGAAGAATTACATGTTTGGGACTACTGTTGCACAGAGACACAAAGCAGTACACCAGGCCATTCTTCACACACTAGTTCTGAACACCTCTCATTACTTTTTGGACTTCATTACAACTCTCCCTCATATTCTCCTAGCTTGGACAAAAGAAACAAAGGACTACAGAAAAAAGAAAAAGATTTGGGATGTGTCTATTCCGTTAAGTGGCCCTACTCACAAAATTCTGGTTACAACAACATTGATGCCTACGCAAATGCAGAGGGCAGGGGTTCCTCCGTGACTGGAAGTTGCTCCACTGTACTGTTGACAGACTGTGATTGTGGCTACCTGGAGCCCCATTCACTGTGCGATGACTATCCATCATCTGGTGACACTCTTAAGCATGGATCTGCAGAGAGTTTGGACAGGAACTGGACAGATCACAGCATCTCAAAAGATGATGTAGGAGAATCTGTGTCACAACATTCTTTAGAAATTTCTGCAAGAGTGGGTTTTGATGTTCAGACTTTTAGCAAGGCTGTACTAAGTTTCAGGTCTTCTTTAAAGGGTGCTTTGAAAAAGTTTGACGCATTGAACCCTGACGATTTGGAAGAGGATATCTCAGAAGCATCTATATCCCTTATTACACACGTTGATGAAGCAAAAGAGGTGATGATCACTACCTGTCATACAGAGGAAGTGACCAACAATCACAATCCATGTGCCCCCACCAAGGACGACAGTGAGGCCTCAGCCTATACGGCTTGTAGAGAGACAATTGAGAAACAGACATGTTCAGCTCAAGCATTGCACCAAAAGACTGGCGACTCTCTGTCAACCCCAAATAACAGCAGCGATATAGAGACTTTACAAAGCAAAGAAGAAGGTCAAACTAATTTGGAAATGTCCGGGCTTTACCTTAAACCACATTATTGCCTACTCATGGAGGATGATTGTCCATTGACTGCATTGCTCAGTTCAGACGAAGCATCCTTCAATTCTTCTAGTGAAAACAACATTGTTGAGAAGTTCGGAAAACCTATGGACGGCAATCACAAAGCACGCATAGCAAACTTCCAGCGCATTCTTAAAGAAAAGAAGCAAACTCATCAGAGGCTGTCTCATTCTACTCAAGGTTCTCAGGGGTCTTGTGGCTCTCAAGTTTCTCAAGTATTCCGATCTCGAGAAAAGTATAATAAAGGTAATTTAAATGCAAATTGGAATTGTACAAACCATTTTGTTGATTTAAATTAATTCTAATGGGATATTCATTACTCTCTTTGTAGAGACAGTGCAAGAAGAAATTCAGGTCGAACCTGTTCTCTCAGCTCCATATTAAAGTTGTAGGATTTTTGTTTATGTACTGTCTGTTTTTATTTTCAACCTTCTTCACCTCAAAGATGGAAGTAAAACACTGTTGAATGTCATTACATGTGGTGGAAAGAGTGGAATCAAAAAATCTCAACAGTTGTGTCGTTTGTGTAAATTTCTTTCATTATTTACTTCATTATTAAACATATACCTGTGTGGCAGTTGGAAAAGTGTTATCTTACCCGGTTGTGCAACCAAATGCACATTCCATTACATCTCTTGCCTCACAAATTAATTGTAATCTCTAATCTCTGTAAGTGGTCTAATTGTTCATATTCTAACGCTTTCAGGTTTGTCATGAATCACCCAGTGCAAGACAGGCCTGGGTAAAACCAGGGTAAGTCAAACGGCATCGAAAAATGTGGTTTGTTCACACCAATTTCTGTGAATTGTAGCCATATAAAATTAAATAGGTTGTGTATCAGTTGTTGGAGATTTACTGTATTTATATACCTTTCGAATGTAAAATTGTAACAAATAATACTCCATTCACATATGTGCTGTTTTTGTCTGAGAACAGTGGTGGACCAGGGCTTTATGGGATTGACAGCATGCCAGATCTTCGTAAAAAGAAGCCCATTGCCTTGGTTAGCGATGTGGTCAGTAGTAGCATTTGTATTTTTTATATATATATATCTTATCCTTTATATACATGTTGTTCTTCTTTTGAGTGCATGGTTTGTGTCTTTGTGAGTGCATCTTTCTGTTTGGGAGACCAACACTTACTGTATGTCATAGCTATTTATTTACAGTTGAGTGCTTTTGGGGATTGATTAGAGTGTATCATTGAAACGTATATGAAAGCAAGCTGCTAATTGTTCTCTCCCTCCTCTCTTAAACCTGAAACTATTCCCAACAACTCTCTTGAATGCATTCTCTCTCCCTGGTCAGGCTATGGTAAGTTATTAGAGTCCAATAAGATATTAAGTTGGATAAACAAAACACTCAAACTATATCTCTAGCATGTTTTTTCTCTTTAATTGGAGACTTCATATTAAGTAGAAATTAAAACATTTGCATGCATCGTTCCTATTATTTATAAAGATGTGTTCCACGAATAATTCCACGCTTCCACACTTAGGCAAACGTTTGGAAGCCTACTGTTAAAGAGAGGAAAAACCTACAATGGTCACTGAAATAATGTGAAACTGATGTAAGTGAAGTATGGTAATTGCCTAAATCCATATTGAAAATCAACAAAGCTCTGGGGCAATTTTCTTGGGACAGATTAAACGGCTCTGTTTCCAAATATAAAAGTACAGCATTCCAAGAACAGAACACTGTTCCAAATGTGAAACATGGTATAGGTGCTGTTATGTTCAGGGGCTGCTTTGCTTCTTCCATCCAGTCTTGAAACTGTGCTGGGTACAAATGAAATCTCAAGACTATCAGGGCATTCCGGGGCATTCCCAGTGTCATAATGCTTGGTCTCAGCCAACCGGTCAGGATCATGGCCCACAATTTACAGCAGAAAAAAAATAACAAGAATGACTAGGAAGTAAACATGAGACTTTTCTGAAGTGGCCTTGATCTAAATCCCCTCGAGCATCTGTGAAAGGATCTGAAACATGCAGTGTAGGTTGTAGGCACTCTTGAAACTTCGGACAACTGGAGCATTATGCACAAGTGTGCCAAAAAACCTAGACGGGTATGTCTCATTGCCAGTTACAGAAATCGTTTGATTGCATTAATCACCTCAAAAAGATATGTAACAAAATGTTAAATTAAAGTTAGCAGGGTAAAAGCAATGCCTGATTTTTATTAGTTTTTTAAAATTGAATTTGGAGTGGTTATTTTATATTTTATTTTTATTTTATTTCAGTGAGCATTGTTTCTTTTTCCTGTAGCAGCATGTGTTTATTGGCTTGCATTTTTCCTCAAAATGTGCAACAATTGATATTGAATTAACTAACACTCTTCCGGCTCTCTGTTTTATATATCCAACTTGACCCTTTGTTGTAATCCTCTCTTCAGTAGTTCCTTTAAACTAATATTTCTCACATGGGCTTTTTGACCATTGGGTAATGCCCAGGGAAAAATGACAAAGTAACCTGACAACCCCTTTTACCTTCCTCCTCCCTCAAAACAATTTTAGTAATATCTCACAGTTTGGCTTGGTTGTGGCTTGTTAATACATATATTTATGAATATAATTATTTATTAAATTATACAATATGATAACATTCTATCTACATGTTTCCTGTTCTTCAGTCCCTAGTCCAAGCTCGGAAGGCAGGTATCGCATCTGCGATGGCTGCACGATCCTCCATCAAGGATGAGGAGCTGGTGAGCTCTACAAAAAATGTGATTGAGGTTAATAATTTACACAATCATTCTGTTAACTCTATTTCTTTCCCCTGTTCCCCTTTATAAAATTGGATCAAAACAGAAAAACCATGTTTACAAGAAGACCCTTCAGGCGCTGATCTATCCAATATCTTGCACCACGCCACATAACTTTGAGGTGTGGACTGCCACAACACCCACGTACTGTTATGAGTGTGAGGGCCTGCTGTGGGGAATTGCACGACAAGGTGTCCGCTGCTCAGAGTGTGGTGTCAAGTGTCATGAAAAGTGTCAGGAACTGCTGAATGCTGACTGTCTACAACGTGAGTATAGTTTGCCAGTTTCTTTTTTACTCTTTAAATATAAACAACCTAGATTTCCATACTACTGATCCATTGCACTCAGGGTTGATTTTTAGTAGTTAGAACCTCACAGATTCTTTAACTGGTTCATGATTAGGTGCTGCTGAGAAGAGTTCTAAACATGGAGCTGAGGACCGGACTCATAATATCATCATGGCAATGAAAGACAGAATGAAGATCAGAGAAAGAAACAAACCTGAAATTTTTGAACTTATCAGGGAAGTGTTTGTTATCAGCAAAACTATACATTTGCAGCAGATGAAAGCAATCAAACAGAGCGTACTGGATGGTACTTCAAAGTGGTCTGCCAAAGTCACCATCACAGGTATCCCCATAATTAGAAATAAAATAATTTAACCGGTAACGATCACAACATTTCCTTCAATAGCAGTAATTGATGCTGAATTATTGTCTTGTCTTATCTGTGTCTTTTTCTCCAATTTTTTAGTTGTTTGTGCCCAAGGACTTCAGGCCAAGGACAAGACAGGATCCAGTGATCCGTATGTCACTGTGCAGGTGGGCAAGACAAAGAAGAGGACCAAGACCATCTATGGCAACCTCAATCCAGTGTGGGAGGAGAAGTATCATTTGTGAGTAACCATTATATTTTGATTAATGAGGCCAAATAGGGGAATTTGAGACCTTTTTTTCTGCATTTGCCTTCTACCTTTTGTTAGTGAATGCCACAATTCATCAGACAGAATCAAGGTCCGCGTGTGGGATGAGGATGATGACATCAAGTCAAGAGTCAAGCAGCGTCTTAAGAGAGAATCTGATGATTTTCTCGGCCAGAGTATTATTGAAGTCCGAACACTGAGTGGAGAAATGGATGTGTGGTACAATCTAGGTCAGTGTGTTTACTACACATTACAAGAAAATGAAAATTTTATTAACTTCTTTATATTTAGCTGTGTGACGTGGTTATAACTATTCACAGAGGAAAGGCAGTTTGGCTATTGTAAGAGCAGTTTTGCACAATCGTGTTAGCGCCACATATCGGAGAGCAAAGACATAATGACATTTCCAACAAATAAATTTAATATTGTATATATATACAGCATGTATTACATGGAAAAGGATGACGCGCTGTGGCGACCCCTAACGGGACAAGCCGAAAGGAAAAGAAGATATATATGCAGCATGTATTGACCTCATTGGCAGTCTGTTGCTGACAGCAAAAACACAGTATAATCTAATGGATTCTCAACGCGATATACTGTAATGGACACCCCGATATACAACATTTGTATTTTTTTCAGTCTTGCTACGTCTGTAAGGTTCTCCACTTTGCCATGGATGCTTTTAAGTAGTTGTTGAATCTCAGTTGCCTGGGGGACTTTTTTTATACTGCCAGGGAAGGATTGTCCCTCAAGGTCCACATTCTTCTTCATAAAAATATTGCCTTTCCTTGGCCTTTTTATTTATTAAATTGTACTCGGCGTTATTGTGCTTGGAGACAGTCTTGCTCTTTTCAGAAAAGCCCACTAATACTCGGCAGTGAAGTCCCTTTGGGAGTTGAAATATTTCACTTTAATTTTATCATTAATAAAAGGCCATTCCTTGTGGTATTTGTAAGAACATTGTTTTAAAAGTTTTTCTATCTATCTTCTGGTTTTCTGCTTCGACTGCCTCTTGTCATTTACCATTTACAGTGCAGCTTAAATCTACACATTTTGTGAACAAAATCAGTTTGAACAATTTAAAGTAAAGTCTCTACGTTTCCAAGTAGTAACGAAATGGCTACTATCAACACAAATCCGTTAAAGCTGTTATTGAGATGCACAATGGTGACAGTTTAGATAAGATTCGGGGAGCGATTATTTATGCTTTGATTCTCAGCAAACATGAAAAAAAATGTTGTGCTATCTAGAAAGCAGGCATGTTACAAAGCTTTGAAATTAACATAATCAACCACTTGCAGTAGGAGAACACTGGTTCTATGTTGTCATTTAAACTGGAATATTAAGTGCTTTTAAGAGTTTTGGAACAGGAACAAATGAAGTCAATAAAATACTGGTACATTTTACAGTGTCCTTTTTCTTTCTCCATCATCTACTCCAAAGTACCCCCCCCCACATTCCCTTCTTTTTTCCTTCTCCTCCTTATGTGTGTTTATCAAGTAGCAGTGCTCGAGTTAGAAATCGACCGTTTCACCGACATGTATGAATTACCCTTAATGGTAAGCCTGTCAGTACAAATGCAGGGGTGACTCGCAGGCGCGCCGCCTACAGAAACGCTCCCGCTCATGTCTTCAGTCAACAGACACAGATCTATATAGCCCACTTCCCCTGTATCCCTCACCCTCACTTTTGAGAGCTTTTATTAGTACTGATTCTTCAACACTTCTATCAAAGTAGAGATACTGACAAATAGACTTTGAATAGCTGAGTGTTAACCATGTTCCGTTTGGCCTTGACTCCACATATACTGTGTGTTCGTATGACCGACTTTATGTTAAATTACAGAGAAGAGAACAGACAAGTCCGCCGTGTCAGGGGCCATCCGCCTCCAAATCAACGTGGAGATCAAGGGAGAGGAGAAAGTGGCTCCATACCATGTGCAGTATACCTGTTTGCATGAGGTAATTTAATAATTAACTTAGCATCAAAGATAAGATAAAGACTCCATTATTGCCAAGTGGACACGAATTGCAGAACGTTAGATTGGCTTTTCTTTTTTAGCCATCATCGAAAGGGCACAGCACACATTGACACAGGATAGAGACGTTGCTCATTGACGCCTGTTTGGGGAACGGTATTATAACCTTGATGACTAATCGACTGAACACTTTTCATTCCATCCCAGAACCTATTCCACCACTCTACAGATATCCATGGACATGGTGTGGTGAAAATCCCAGAGGCACGTGGAGACGACGCATGGAAAGTTTATTTTGACGACGTGCCCCAAGACATCGTGGATGAGTTTGCCATGCGTTATGGAATTGAATTAATCTACCAGGCCATGACGTACGTTTGAGATATCCCATATGTTCTATCGTACCTCATGGCATTTCCGTTTTGGCCTGCAAATTATTTGTAGGGTGTCTGCATTACATGCTAGCTAGAAAGATCTTTGAGAGAAAGCACTTTCTTTTGGATCATTTATCGGGAAAAAAAGCTGTCATGTTGCTGATGGTCGTTGAGTTTATGAATAATGGAGATATTTGTGTTGAAACAAAATCCTTGATTGGTGATCTGACAAGCATCCATCTTAAACGTGAGATTTTTCATTTAACTTTCCTGTGTTGCTATTTCCAGGCACTTTGCCTGTCTATCTTCTAAGTACATGTGTCCCGGAGTCCCTGCGGTGATGAGCACCCTGCTCGCCAACATCAATGCCTTCTACGCCCACACAACCGCCTCCACCAATGTGTCCGCCTCCGACCGTTTTGCTGCCTCCAATTTTGGGGTTTGTACTGACACAACACGCGCACACATTATTTTAACTCCCTATTCTGTTTACATTTTATATTGTTTGCAGGTTTTGTTCAGTAAATATTTTTATATACAATAAACCTACAAAGTATACAATCTCCTCCACAGAAAGAACGCTTTGTTAAGCTCTTAGACCAGTTGCACAACTCTTTGCGCATTGACCTCTCTACCTACAGGGTAAGATATTATGTCTTTATCGTTCCTTTCCACTCTTTAAAACGAAAGCAATGTACATAACTGTCTGCATTTACAAACTGTTAGAGCAATACATATTACAGTGTATTCTACAACATTGGTTTGAAATCATACCACATACAACCTAAATTGATGTACAATATAAAAATTATATACAATATATACTGTTGTATCTCTACCCTAACTCATACTTTACAGTATTTATTTACTTTAAAGCAAAATATATCAATTAAAATATATCATGTTTCATTTATAGAACCACTTCCCTGCCAGCGACAAGGATCGCCTCCAGGATTTAAAATCCACTGTGGATCTCCTAACCAGCATCACATTTTTCCGGATGAAGGTAGCAACGCTATAACACACACACACGCATACAGACACAGACACACACGCGCGCACACACACACACACACATATTGTATCTGGCATTTTTTTTTTACTTAGATATGGTTGATGAACCTTTTTGCGAAAGTTCTAAGATTTATTTTAATTTGCAAAAAAACATATACAGGATGTATGTCCTGGAAAGAAAATCTAAATGAACATGATTTTGGGCAAAGCAATGGCACTGCCAGTGGTGCTCACATCATTTGGTGTTCAGGTCCAGGAGTTACAGTCCCCGCCCAGGGCCAGCCAAGTTGTAAGAGATTGTGTCAAGGCCTGTCTCAACTCCACGTATGACTACATCTTCAATAACTGCCATGATCTGTACAGCCAACAGTACCAGCCTGTGGAAATGGTGAGTCACTCATTGATTAGTCAGTTGTAATGCAGTGATCCAGAATAGCTCTATAGTGACAGTCAAGTATCGCCTTTATTTCTTTTCTTTTCTTTTTTCTCAGAACAAGGATGAGCTCTCTTTGGAAGATCAGGGTCCGAGTATCAAGAACTTGGACTTCTGGCCCAAACTCATTATGCTCATCGTCTCCATCATTGAAGAAGACAGGAACTCTTACACACCTGTGCTGAACCAGTTAGTATTGTTAACTTTACATTTTAAATGGGGTTCAATTGTCGAAAATAGAAATAGAGAGTTGCATTGTCTTTTTCTCCTGACTGTGTGTTCGTTTGGTCTCAGAATTCATTCGAATTCCCCAGTTCATGTTTTGCATTTGTTTAATTTTCTTCTAGGTTTCCTCAAGAATTGAATGTAGGGAAGGTGTCAGCAGAGGTCATGTGGACATTGTTTGCACAAGACACAAAGTATGCTATGGAAGGTACGTGACTCTGGGTTTTATTAGCGTAGTTAAGCCCTCTAGATTTGTTATCGATATCATGAGTCACAGTTTCTGCCGGATAAATAACATTCCTAACTTATGTAGCTTCTTTGGCACTTACTTTGCAACAAGCACAGGGAATTGCCTCATTTGACCACTGTTTAGTCAACTCACATGGCTGTTAACAAATGGACTAACCAAACGAGAGCCAAAAAGGAGGTCAGGAGAATGTAAAACTTTGTCTCGAAAATACACTATAAACCAACAAAGAATGTAAGAAATTTCATTAATTGTGCAGGCATCTAAATGCTTCTCATGCTTTCCGGGAGTGTCCTTCCACTTTTCTGTTGCATCGCAAAGCCTCACCAGCTCCCAAAGGATAGTAATTTAGCTCATGTCCCCAAGATAAAGTCCCATGCGGACCAGCACAAGAAAATATCTATCTCGCAAATTAAAGAACCAAAATATCGCTCTCTTCTTTTGCCTCTGTCTCTTACCCCAAGTCAGCTGAAATAGGCTCCAGTCTCCCATGACCCCGAACAGGAGAAGCATCAAAGAAATTGGTTGATGGATAAAATGTGTGTGTTTCAGGTGCACTATAGTTACTTAAAAGTCATTTGGTTTTAAGGAGTTTCTTTGGAAAGAGAACATTAATTAATAACATATTTCTACCATGTGTTTTTGTTAACCTACTTTACATTCTTTGTTATTTAGCCCTTGAATTCCCACCCCACAGTATCAAACCTCTTTAGGTACACGTTGTGTCTTTTCGTACTCTAGAACATGAAAAACACAGACTCTGTAAGAGTACTGACTACATGAACCTGCACTTTAAAGTGAAATGGCTGTATAATGAATATGTCAAGGAGCTACCCAACTTTAAGGATGTTGTACCAGAGTACCCATTGTAAGTATCGAATAAGATGATCAATTAATACCCAAACAAATGATTGGAGGGAAAAAATGAGTAAATGCTTCTTGTTTCATTTTCCTGTCATAGATGGTTCTTGCAATTTGTGCTGCAGTGGTTGGATGAAAATGAGGATGTATCTATGGAATTTATGCACGGAGCCCTAGAGAGAGACAAAAAAGATGGGGTAAGAGGGTGGAGAAACATTTTTGAACATTTGAAGGATATACTTCTAAAAATCATGCCGAACCTGTGCCAATGCAGTTCCAGCAAACGTCTGAGCACGCTCTCTTCTCCTGCTCTGTGGTGGACATCTTTACCCAGCTTAACCAAAGCTTTGAGATCATCAAAAAACTGGAATGCCCTGACCCTTATATCATGGCACAATACAGTCGCCGCTTCTCCAAGGTAACCCAGTGAAACCATCGGGGTGATTATTTAATTACAAAAAGCTGAGATTCAGCTAGACAACAGTATATTGAAAGTAATGACATATATTCAGCCCCATGTTATACATATTTTTCCAAGGAATTAGATTTTTCTGTTAACACAATTGTTCAGTTAGCCGATATCCCTAGTGAGGAAAGAGAGTGCAGCAATGTTGTGTGTTTTTTTTATCCTCTTCTTGCAGGGAGGAGAATATTTTAGGACACGTGGGGAATGATTTCATTCTTCCCCAAAAGTATAATGTCATACCCTTGTGTAATGATTCTGTGCCAATATATTACGAGATATGCTGGGAAGTATTTAACCTTCTTGATGTCATTTCATTTTACAATAAGTTAACTTTTTTTCTCCCTCATCTTTCCAGACTATTGCCAAAGTTCTTTTGAAGTACAGTGCCATTCTTAGCAAGAGTTTTCCTTCGTACATTGACAAGGAGAAGATCGTAAGTAGGCATCATAATGAATCCAAATTGTTCCTATAATACTATTATTTGCCATCTTCAGCAAAATTTTGAACCTACTGCATCCATTATTGTTATGTCACGGTCTCCATGTGTACTGTATGTTTATATGCAGCCCTGCGTCCTGATGAATAATGTGCAGCAGTTGCGAATCCTGCTGGGGAAGATGTTTGAGTGCATGGGTGCCAAACAGGTAAACGTGAGGATGAATGACTTTTTTTTTAATCGGCTGAGATGTTACTCTAGATATAATGTCACCATATATTTGAGTTGAAAGGCAATAAAAAATAAGCATTTAAGGTTAAGGGACAGTTCATTTAATTAGATTTACTGTATTAGATTACCACAGCGCAAACATTGGTATGCATACTACGGTAGTCGTTAAGTAATATGATTCCATTGCTCCTTATCAATACTGTTCAGGGATCTGATGCTGTGGTAGAAAATGTTAAGATAATTTTCTCTGTATTTGAGTTCTTCATGTAGCTGTACTGTATATACGTGGCTCCTGATTGAATCCTAGCGAGTGTTTTTCTCTAATGTAGAGCTTCTTGTGGTCGTAGCAGTTGGTTGAGTTTAATTGAGTTGGTTGGACATAACTTCATTTTCAACCAATGTGTTCAATGTACATTTAAAGCAAGATGAGTTGATGGAAGAGGAAGAGGAGGAAGCAGAAGTAGAGGTAGGTTTTCAGTACTATGTGACCTAGACTGAAACAGGCCAGTTATAACATATACGATATACTTTGTACTATACAGTTGTATGTGACACTTCATCAATGTTTGTGTTGTGTCATGTCCCTGGCTTGAACAGCAGGTGTTAAGTGGTAATGAGGACACAATGGTTCTGGTGCGTACCATGGGTAGTTGTATGCATACATGTAATGTGTGACACAAGTAGTTTCCGTCACGATGATTGTGATGTGGTCGTGCTGAACGTTTGTCACACGATCCTTTCAGAGACCACTAGATTAGATGTAGCTGTTATTTCTTACTTCAAGATGGACACACGCGAGCCATTTCATTTGGTATACTTGCTCATTCTAATGAAATCAAACACAAGCACTTCATCCTTTACAAATACAACATTGCTGGTTTTTGATTGACCCTGAGTTCCATTTAACAATTTGTTTTTTATTGTCCCTTTTAAAGTCGAAGTATTATTCAAAAACCTGTACTTGTATTGGATCTCATTGGATTTGACTGGGATATCTAAGGTAGTGAAGAGTGAGTGTACTGTTCCGGTACATTGGTGGAAGTTGGTGGACATTTGAAATATTTTTTGTTTCTTTTGTTTGGGTCTTTTGATGTAATTTATTTATTTTTTTACATGTTTCTTGTTTGATTTTGACATGAATACCCAAACCTTTTATTTGCTTTCCTCACTATCAGGCTTCCACTGTTTTAATATTCACGATCTGTATTCATTTTCATTTCCTCGGAGATGCCATGATGTTTTGCTTTTTCTTTTTTCCCCCTAGTGCAACAATAGAATGCTAGCATGTCAGGCAAGTTATTGTACTTTATATGCAAACATGTCTGTGATACATGTTTGCATTGTATTACATTATTTTTTTCAACCACCATAATTTCTTGATTGTGGTTTTGGCAATGAGACTTAAACATGGTCTTTCCACTGCCTCTGTTAGTTTGAAGAAAATGAGGAGGAGGAAGAAGAAGTCAGGGAGGAATGGGACAAAATTCAGGTTGAGGTGTGTTGCAGTCTTAAGTGTAGCTCACAGCATTCATGTGAATTGTTTCCATCTTATTTCTGCTCCCAGAAACCTCATTAATGCATTGACAACTAAACTCCTGTGGAATTTCACTGGGTGTATAATATATTTGGATAGTCATTTCTGGTGACAAGTCATCAGTCAGTCAGTTTCATGGCCTTCCCCAAAATCTATTCACTCATTTCCTTTCTAACAGCTTTCACAAACTGTTTTTGTCTTTTATTAATTTGTGTCCTTTCCCTCCCTCAAATATATTTTGCAATAGACTGATGGGGAGAAGGTGGGTATCAGTTATACATTAACACAGTATATATTTAAATAAGGTTATTGTTTTTTTTTTTTTTTACTAAAACATTGTCTAACATTCATACCACAATAAGATGGATACTCCAGTAGAGAAGGTAAGAAGCAGGACATAATCCATTTGTAAGTGTCATTCCTCCCCTGAAGCCTTCCCATAGTGCCACATAACAGAATGTATCAATATTCCTTCTAATACCTCTGAGTAACTCTTGCCATGCTATTAGATCGCGGAACTAATGAGTCACACAACATCATATTTATTCAGATGTTGCCTTTGTATGTCTGTGTTAGCTACTGTATACTGTAGAGACATTTTCCTTTTCCTGCACACTAATTGAAACATCTATTTTATTATAATATTACCGTTATTTATCGGTGCGCTTTGCCTCAAATATTAGAATGAGGAATTATTACAAATGTATGGTGACTGTCATGTATTTTTATTGCACTAAAAACTACACTTTGGTTTCATCAATTTGTAGCTGCATTGTCAATGTTGTATTACAAATATAAACAAAGGATATGCAGTTGCTCGCATTCACGACCAGCTCTCCCAGTTAACGTGCATACAGTATATGACGTTTATAGTTGTGAATAGCAGTGAATAAGTTTACTATACTGCCAGCAAGAATACCTTGTTCTGTCCTTTTAAAAGTTTATGGTAATGTTAATCTGAATATTGTATTGATTTTTATTTTCTTTAATGGCACTTAAATCTCAATTCAGCTTGTGATTTTAGAGCAATGCGTTTTAATTGTAACAAACACCTCTCAGTATAATGCTTTGCATGATTACAGTACGATAATAAACATGTACAGTACAGTATACAGTATTTAATACCCCTCTGACATTGTCAGAGAGGCAAGTAGTTGTATTTTGTGAAATAAAGTAGTATATTTTATTTATTTTATTTTGTTCAAAAGAACTTGTACTTTGTACCATATGTCGCTTGTGTGTTTGCATTTTCTCTCCATCTCCAGTCACATGATACTCGTGTTCTTTTTGTATTCTTTCTGCAGATGGACACAGAGGCGAGTGATCTGCTGAACAACCTGCAGGTTAAGCTGAACAGCGTGCTGGATGAGCTCAGCAGGACATTTGGGAACAGGTAGAACCCTTGCCCATATTTCCAAGTACATACGTAGGTTACACGCTTGATTCCACGTGCATTTATGCCGACTTCCCTGTTAACTGTCAGTTTCCAGAGCCGCATCAATGACTGCATGCGTCAGATGGCTTCTCTGCTTTATCAGATAAAAGGGCCTCTCAACGCCAACACTAAAGACCAAGTCGAAGCCGACTCTGATAACATGCTAAGGCCACTTATGGATTTCCTGGATGGGAAGTAAGTGGCTACACTTGCTCTTATCCAATAATTTAATGTGTGATGGTTTCCCCTTTACAAAATATGATCACATTCACATTTTCCTAACATGTCCATGATTCTTCAGGTTGACGCCGTTTGCAACCATTTGTGAGAAGACTGTTTTGAAGCGTGTGCTCAAGGAGCTGTGGAGGATTGTGATGACCAACCTGGAGAAGACTATTGTCCTGCCCCAAGGCAATGACACCTTTGTAGGTTTTATGCTTGTTTATATCTTTGCATTTGGTTATAATGCATTATTATGTTGATTTATTGGATTTGCAGTTGCCAAGAAAAGTGTACGTTTAAGAGGGTTTTTCTTTTTTTCAGGGTGCACAGATACTCTCAGCTGCAAAAGAACTCGGTCAACTCTCCAAACTCAAAGTAAGCGCTCCAATATAGTGGCTCATTGTGAGTGATTTTTTTATATACTAGTCTAACTAACCTCTTTGTATAGGATCATATGGCAGGGGAGGCAAAGAGCCTGTCTCCGAGGCAGTGTGCTGTTATGGATGTTGCACTGGACACGATTAAGGTCAGATGACTTGATCTGGGTAAACTTAGATCAGTCACATTGATGCAGCTTCCCGTAAACATAATTACTAGTAGCGGTTCATACTAAACAGCGACACGTGGAAAAGACAGCTTTAAAGGCAGTGTGAAAAATTGGCTTTGTGTTTTGTTTTTCTTTGCAGCAATATTTCCATGCAGGAGGGAATGGTCTGAAGAAGGCCTTCCTGGAGAAGAGTCCTGAGCTGTTCTCACTTCGCCACACCCTGTCCCTCTACACTCAGACCACTGACACACTCATCAAGACATTTGTGACCAGTCAACATGCACAAGGTAGGCCAATAAAAATATTTCCCCTTATTAACCTTAAGAGTGTGCTGTAACCTGCATTTTGCCAGCCTTTTCTAAAAGTTGTTCTCCACACTGAACTGTGTTCACTAGTTATTGCTGTCTTCTCCTTATTTCCTGTGCTGCATGTGTGCCAGTCCACAATGGAAAGGGTATTAGGTTAACTCCCAATGAAAAAATACAGCCCAGCAGGGGTAGGTTTCCTCATTAGACAGTTTGTGAGCTCACCCATCTCTCTGTCACTATGTATTTGTTGTCATTATGTGCTACGAAAGTGGGTAGACATTTTACACAACCTCAAAATGCATCCTCATCTCATCCCGACTCAGTAATTCAAATCCAACATTTTTTGAGAGGGCTCAATCAAAGTCATTAATTTACTATGTGGCTTTGCATTCAAATAGGCTCAGGTGTGTCTAATCCAATTGGTGAAGTATCCGTCCAGGTTGAGCTCCACACTCATCCTAAAAGTGGGGAGCACAAAGTTTCCGCCAAAGGTCATACAGAACTCACACAATGGCATTAAAAAGGTTTTGGTCTTTCTACCATCCTTGCTCACTGGTTGCATTGTCTTCCCTTAGTTGTGGCAGCCACTGATTTGAAATGGCAGACACCTAGAATGTTCCAGCCTTTTGTGGAGCTCACTATGATTGGACCACACCTAAGTGACAAGAAACGTAAATTTCAGACTAAATCCAAGAACAACAGCTGGTCTCCCAAGTTTAATGAGACCTTCCACTTGTGAGTATACCAATTGCATTGTTGTTGTAGCTTTTTTTATGTAAGGGATTGTTAGTTTCCAATAATAATACACATTAAAGTTGTTTTGTCTAGTTATTTGTTGCTCTCAATAGTTGTCTTCATATAACAGCATGGTCACTACTGCCAAAAAAAACCCAGCACACACCTATCACGTCATCACTGTGCGTTCCCTAGTTACATGGTGACAATTGTCATTAATATCAGAATAAACCCGACAACAAATTTAACTTAACAGGGATGACCTCTGCCAACAGCCATTGTAACTTTTTTTTTTTGTTTTCATCATCTCTGACAAACCAAAACACATACTGTAGCTCACATAAGCAATAATAGATAAGTTAAAGTAGAAGTAGCCAGCAGAATGTAGCTCATTGTAACTGAGTAGAAGTACCATTTCTTATTAACAAAAATAAATAAAAACTATGTTACATTAAAACTACTCTGCCAAGTACAATTGATTCCAAAGATTAAGTAAATATAAGGGACTAAATACAACCTGTTGATGGGGTACACCCAATCTGCGCGTTTACACTGCACCTGTATTGGCACCTATCTATTTCATTCCATATTTGATTTTTATCCACATTTGCAAAAGGCCTGATTCTGATCTTAACAAACCTGGATCCATGTGCATTTTTTTTTTCTCCTCCTACTTATGGTGCCATGCTACATCTGAGTTGTGCTACTTGAGAGCAATAAAATCTGCACTGTCTCACTTGAACTATGCAGTGAATGACCCAACTATTTGCATCTCTCACTCCAAAGCCTCCTAGGAAACCAGGATGGGTTTGAATGCTATGAGCTGCAAGTGTGCGTCAAGGACTACTGCTTTGGTCGAGCTGACCATGTGGTCGGCTTGTCTGTGATCCAGTTAAGAGACATCATGGAGAAGGGCAACTGTGCCTGCTGGTGCCCACTGGCTCAGTGCATCCACATGGACGACACAGGTCTCACCGCCATGCGGATCTTGTCGCAGCGCTCTAACGATGATGTGGCCAAGGAATTTGTGCGGCTTAAGTCGGAAACGAGATCAGCCGAAGAGGGCAGATAAGGTGGGGTGAAAAAAAAGGATCTTCCTTCAACAGACTTTCCTCAACCTTCAACATAATTGACTGTTTGGTGGCACCTTACCTAGATCACTTGGGCACTTTGTGTTTCTCAACCACACACGTCTTGCTTGACCCTTGATTTTTTTTTTTTTTTTTTTTTTTTTTTTTTTTCTGCACCTCCATAGTGTTGTTATACAATAAACCCAGCCAACCCTCCTCCAACCAACCATTTCCACTGTGTTTCATGCCTTACACCCATAAGTAAAAACTGTGAACGTGTCAAATGAAGTTGTTTGAATGCTCAAGGTCCACTGTGGTGCTTTTGAGTAATGTAAAGATGACAATCAATTTTGTCTCATACAGTGTCAAAGTGGATCCAATGCAGCTATTATTTGAAGAAAAGGTCATTTAGTAGTATTTTTAACCACTGGATGAGTTTGTATGACTTGTGCCATTTGGATTTTTTCACACCACAATGAAAAAAATCTCTGATATCCAGCAGGTCAGACTGTAGTAGTGTCAATGTATGTGGTACAAACCAATATTAAAAACTCCTCATGAATACTAACATTCATGTTCATACGCAATGTGCAACAATGGTAGGGAGTACATTTTATTTGTTTTTAGACATTTATTTTTGTGTCCCTGTACATGTGGGATTTGCTAATGAATTTGCACAGTTGTTGTTGTTGCTGCTGCTGGATTGTTACTAGTTGTAAAGAAAATAACTTCTTTACAGGCTGTAAAGTCAGCCCTCACAATTACCTTACAGCTTTGTATATATATATATATATATATATATATATATATATATATATATATATATATATATATATATATATATATATATGAATTAATTATTACACCAACTGCTGAACGTTTTCTTCCCAAAAAATAAAAATTGGGGGGACTCAGCAGCACAACTTCTGAGTTCATTTTTTAAGTGTTTACTTATTAATGGTTTAACATGTAGACGGGTGACAAGAGTTAGAGCCTGAGAGCATAAGCATTGAATGATGATGCTTCCATACAGGAAATATTTTGGAGACAGTCTTTGACTTTCACAGTCCACCGTTTTCAAAAATTGTTAAATGAAGGAAAACCCATTCTAAAGCTTCCAGGTTCCCAAAAATGTGAAGAATCTGTATAGGTTTATTCATACATTTGTCACCCAACCTGATTTCTGGTTCTGTTTTCTTCTGCTCATGCTTTCAGTTGCCTTATTGTGATTGGAAATGTTTATATTTTAAACTTTTATCAAATCATGCTCTATCTTTTACCTATCCACGGTGAGGTTTTGTACCTCAGCCCATTCTTGTATTCCAAGTGATATTCCTTTTTTTTCAACTTTTATCTTTTATTGTTTGTAAATGTTATATTGAGATTTTTTTTGTCTTTGTGGTATTATGTATGTGTGTATTATGTTTTTAATTATTTAATAACAATGTGATAGTAAGCTATATTTGTTTGATGAACACTAATCCATGTGTGCCATCTTTTTTTTCCTTCTCATAACTGATGGAGAAATGTTTAAAATGTCACTCTGAATGAAGGATGTTTTTGCAATGAGAACCTCAATGTTGGACCAGTTGTCTTTTGAGCAAATGACCTGTAGAAACGAAATAGACTAAATATATAATATACTGTACATGCTCCTTGTGCCATTTTTTTTTTATTTAATTTTTTTTTGCATGTGTTAAGTTTTGCAATTTCACTCTCTGCAAGAGTTAACGCATACAGTATATCAGTAATTTTTGTGATTTTATTTGTCACTATTTCCATGTTCTTGTCTTGTAAACATTCCAATTACTTTTCTATAAAGTATCCAAATATAGAAATGTGTACCTGATTTTTTTGTTTTAAATTTTTTATTTTTTTTTAATGACTGCAATTTACACAATTGGAAAATGTTGATTATCACAACCTTATGTATAATTTTAGGATGTATTTGTGACGTGCCAGTTTTTTTGTTTGTTTGTTTTTCCCCACACACTCTGTGTGATGTATTTTGACATTTTACATTAGGCTTAAGGAACACGGTGTGAATGAGAGCGCAAAAGGTTTTCCATCTCATGTGTGAATGATAGGCGGCCTGTCCAGCAGGGTGTCGTCCACCTTTCACCCAAATTTAGTTCGGATAGGCTCCATTATTCTTTGTAACTTAATGATAATAATATATTTTTACATAACGGTAATAAGGTTCTCATCATGAGCAAAACATTACATCGCTCTAATGACTCATTTAAAGCATTAAATGTTGGTGAACATAACTCCCAGCAAAGTAACTACAGTATTCTTTAGTTACACTCTCTCAATAACAGAACATTAAAATGACATTTTAATGATAGTGATAAAGATAATGAGACAGCCATTCATTTCAAGTCTTTTTTTTTTTTTTTTTTTTTTTTCCCCCCATGCTGAGTCACCATCCAGGTTCAAAGATTGCTTCATTGTTTACTAGAGCTATTAGCAGGGAGGCTCACTGGGCTCAGTTCCTCATTTGTGAACAGAAAAACCTTGACTGGTGGTTTTGCTCTCACCGCTCGGCTCTCCATCCTGTGTGTCTTCCATCCTGCTGGGGGCCCCAGCAGAAGAACCTGGTTCTCTACTTTGTACCAGTCTGGAGTCTGAAAGTCCAATGTGAGTGCACAATGACCTGCTTTCATTACTTCTATTTTTTTTATTATTATTATATTATTAAAACAATATGTGGGTAATGTATCATTATGCAATTACTGAAATGACTGTTTTACTTTGGATGTGATTAAATTTCATCTCTTTGGAAATCAAGAATAGAGAGAATACACAACTAATCAGAATGTGGGCATTAACCAATTTTCAATATGCATGGTTTGTCCTAGTAAAAGATGTGAAACAGTATCTAAGAAAAACTTGGGGGTTTAAGTTTGGATTGAATAAAATATAATATTCCAAAACTTCAAATCTTTAATATTTAGAAAACAATATAAACTCAATAATCATTGCTTAAAATAGCCACTGTTTCAGCAGGTATTGTACAGAAATCAGGGTGGAGGGGGATAAAGTGTCCGCTTGTGGACACTTGCATTAACAAAGTTTTCTGATGAGGTCAAAAGCCTGACGTCGTATCACCACCATTATCTTTCTGGCAATAAATCTCCAGTCAAAGATTTAACGTGCAAAGGCTTGAGCAGGGAGTGGCCCAACATTATTGCCGCATTATTAAGTCTTTAACTTGCATTTCTTTTCCCATACCATCGCTGGTAATAGTTGGACGTCTTCCTCGTGCAGCTGTTGTTGACCCTGACAAAAATTACAGGACTGTTGCTTTTTTTTGTGTTTAATTGTCAGTAGGTTGCGAACTGATCAAGTATCAGTTGTCTACCAATAACACAAAGTTAATAACAATAAAGTTGGTAGTTACCAATGCAATAGAATGCCTTACAAAATAATAATTATGTTCCTCCACATGTTCAATACAGAGTAAGAGAGATAAGATGGGATCAGTAGTGTCCTACATTGGTCATTTGTGTGGGCAGCAGAAAAAGCAAGGTGAGTCTTTTTAAATGTATTACAATCGTTTTTTTTTCTTCCTATACTTCAGTTCATTGCTGAAGTATTGGGGTCATGACAGTGCATGTATGGGTGATGAATCAAAGAAATAAGAAGAGAATTGGGCTCCATTCATATTCAACCTGATGCTACAATATAGAATTGCAAGTGCATATGAATGATGACCCTAAACGTAGTACAAAAGAAAGGAATGGCAAATAGTAATGGATTACTCTTCAAGATCGTGAATTAATTCGTGGATCAAGACCTAAGAGACTTTTTTTTTTAGTAAAGACTAACACAGCACTCCACACAGCTCTCACACACCTGGATAATGCTATATATACACTGATGTGAGGTTGCTATGTGTGGATATCAGCACTGCATTTAATACAGTTGTACTCCATAAACTGGTCACAAAGATCAGCAAACTGGGTGTCGGCAACTCGCTGCGCACTTGGAAACTCAACTTCCTCGCAACAGACCCCAGAATGCAAGGATGAGAAACAACACGGGGACCCCTCAGGGGTGTGTCCTCAGTCAATCTTTTCTATTTTTTCTTATCAACAGAGGTGGAGAGACACTTGCGAGCCAATGACAGAACCTTCAACCTTTCTTACCACTATGCTGTGAGTACAGAAGATGGAAGAAATCACATCGCGGCAATGTAACTCATTTGTCACTTCTTCTTTCTACACAATAATGCCATCAAGACATCCAAATACATCTTCACTTTTCTGCCAATTAACCTTTTTGAACAGTTCAGGAGGCTCGCTAACTGCTTCTTCCTCTTCCTGTTTACCCTTCAGGTATGCTTACTACAGTATTTGTTTTTATGAGTTCCTTCTC
The DNA here is from genome assembly GCF_024500385.1 of Phyllopteryx taeniolatus. NCBI lineage: Eukaryota > Metazoa > Chordata > Actinopteri > Syngnathiformes > Syngnathidae > Phyllopteryx > Phyllopteryx taeniolatus. The sequence continues at coordinate 10,587,733 of NC_084516.1, read as the reverse complement.
TCATGCTGCAACACAGTTCACCATGTGGGCTTAATCTACCAACAGATGCATAATTGCATGGTGGAATGTACCTATACAATAGGCCCCAAAATGTTACAGCCAATTTTTCATTAGATTTATTTTCGGTTTATGTGAATGTGTGTCTTTTTACAGCTCATCCCACAAATCTCCTCGCTCGCCCGGTTTACCACAGCTGCCCTTCTCATTTTGGTGCTGTCCATAACGGTCAAAGATGCCACAGATGACATAGTGAGCAAACAAACAAATACTACAACACACTCTTATCTTTTTAAACAGCATACAGCAACATCTTACTGTTCTTTACCTTCATCCCATTTAATTAACAGAACAGACACAAAAGTGACAACGAAGTGAATAACCGTGAAGTGAGCATCCTCGTTGATGGAGAGTGAGTCATTTGGCTCTTTTCAAATTGTGACATGTTACAATTGTTTTTTTTTTAAACTTTTTTTTTTTGTTGTTGTAATTTTTCCCATATGATTTAATTTTGTCAGATTTAGAACTGAAAAATGGATGAATGTTCAGATTGGAGATGCCATTAAACTGGAAAATAATCAGTTTGTCACAGTAAGTGCCACAACATTAAGTCACAATAATTGCATGGAAGTCCAAACATTTTTAGCATATAATGTTAGGCTATTTTCTTTGTGTGTTTATTTTTCAGGCAGACCTTCTTTTGCTCTCCAGTAGTGAGCCTCTCAATGTGGTTTATGTTAAAACAGCAGAAATAGATGGGTACATCCTCTCTGTCTTTTGAATTTGTGTCAGTGTTCTTCTCTGGTTCTGTTTGTGTCTGCGTTTGTGCATGTGTGCCTGCGTGCGGACTGATCAATAGTATTGACTTGTGAAAGAAAAGAAAATTGACCAAATTTATGTAAGAAGAAAGCAAATCAATCTAAATACTTGCTGACTTTCATCCATCAATGTTCTATAGTACTTGGCCTCATTAGGTTCGTGGGTGAGGCGGAGCCTATCCCAGCTGTCCTTTTCAATGAAAAGAAATCATTATGTTGAACAACTTTTTTGTACATATACAGTATCATGAAAAGCTGGAGGTCACCCAGTGGGATACATTTTCACCATGTGCTAATAACTGGATGATGATTTCTCATCTTTCTAATGTTGTCATGATCTCCCCCAGTGAAACCAATCTGAAGGTGAAACAGGCCCTGACTGTAACTGGAAGGATGGGAGACAGCACCGAAGCACTGGCCAGGTTTAATGGTGAGAACTTCAATAGATGCTTTGGGAACGTTTCAACTTTTTCAAACATTCCAACAACATGCGCACAAAGATAACCCCATACACAATGTGTTTCTCAGGGGAAATAAAATGTGAGCCTCCAAACAATCGTCTGGAAATTTTTAAAGGGACACTGACAGTGGATGGACAAATGTACTCTTTGGATAACGGCAGAGGGCTTCTACGTGGATGCACTCTGAGAAACACAGAGTGGTGCTTTGGACTGGTTATCTTTGGAGGTAAATTAAGGGGAGCTATGTGATGTCATTTTTTTGTTTAAATTTTAAGGTTTTGTGTGACTTTAGAGGTCATTTTCCCCCATACATATTGGTCAAATTCCACATTATAGGGTGTTCAACTGGAGGTATGTTGTATTTTTGCTGAACCCGTATAATGTGCATGATTACCAACTGGAGCAATTCAACATGAGACCCTTACATTTGCAGGTCCAGACACGAAGCTGATGCAGAACAGCGGAAAGACGACATTCAAAAGGACTAGCATTGATCACCTCATGAATAATTTGGTGCTTTGTGTGAGTTTCAGTCACACATGTACACTTCGGCAACAAAAAGTTGAAGTATATTTAGAAAAGCTATTACTGTATGTCGAGACTTAGTGGTTCGCACGACTTTGCTGTAGCCTTCACTGAAGCCTCAAGATTTTCAGTACGTGTGAATATAAGTGTGAATGGCTGTTTGTTTATGCAGTATGTGCCCTGAAATTGGTTGGTGACCTATTCAACCCTCCCTCGCCCCCAAAGGGAACTGGCTTTGGTGCTATAAAAAATAGATGGTTGTCCTATACAAATTGTATGCAATCTAGGACCTATGCAGGTCATGTTCTGATCGATTTTCATGATAGAAAATGTAAATAAGGCATAAGTGATGAATAATTTATTGTGTTTCATCTAGGTTTCTCTTCATGAGCTCTTTTCTTTCATCGATCAGATTTTTGTTTCCCTGTTGTCCATGTGCTCCGTTCTGGCCATTGGTCATGGAGTCTGGGAGATGAAGGAGGGCTCAGTTTTTACTGTGTTCCTCCCTCCAGAAACTGACATTGATGCTCCTCTCTCATCATTCCTCTGCTTCTGGTCTTATGTGATCCTCCTTAACACGGTGGTGCCCATGTCTCTCTTTGTCAGGTATGTATTGACACAGAATAATGAAGACATTTTCTGTTTGTCTCACACTTCACTGTTTTTCAGCATGGAGGCCATTCGCCTGGTGAATAGTTACTATATTGACTGGGACAGGAAGATGTATTACCCCAAGAGTGATACTCCTGCTCAGGCGAGGACCACCACTCTGAATGAGGAGCTGGGTCAGATCAAATACATCTTCAGCGATAAGACTGGTACCCTGACATGTAACATCATGACATTCAATAAGTGCTCGATCAATGGCAAAAGTTAGGGTGAACAGATGATTAAAAGCTAAACACAAATAAATATCATAAAATATTAATTTGGTGTGTGCTTTTTTTTTTTTTTTTTTTTTTCTTTTTTTTTTTTTTAGGGGAGCTCTTGGACATTTCAGGACAGAGGTGAGATTTATTATGGGGTTAAGCAATATTTTAATGGATTGGCATAGAAACAAACAAAAACAAATGATTAAAATACAGCTCACCATTAGGCTTAATGTAGTCTTAATGAGAGAGAGCCTTGCACTGGTTTTCTTCAACCAGCTGGTCCAGTCTTGGAGTAATCTTTTCTTTCGAAGATATTGCATTAGCTTGTCTTTTAATGCCGGGAGCTTGGGCTCCATGTGCTGAAGCAATTTTGATGGTTTCAATTGCCTCATTTGCGAGTCTATACCGACATATTACACAGAGCGGGTTCAGTGCATAAGACTAGCAATAAACCCATACCTTCAGTGACAATGCAGGTATTAAATAAATACAGCTTTCATTTTTATTGAAAGTTGCAGGTTATTCTGCCAAAACCCGTTAGTTTTTTACTCATTTTTTGCTAACTTGTGGGCCTACTTTTTTTTACCGCATCTTGTGCTTGAGATGAGCGTCTTGACAGAAGCACAGAGGGATACACCTTATTTTCAAAATGAGAGTTATTTCAGACTGATTACCAATAAAGTATTTTTTGTTCAGTCTCTTTGTGCAGCTTGGTACCAAATGGCCTGTGGACCAGCACACCTCCATGGCCCTGTAGTTGTGGACCTCTGTCATAAAAGACATGTTTAAAACAAACCTGTGTTTTCAACCATAATACTGGGCTTTTGAATGAGACTTCTTTCTTCCTGTAGAATACACCAAGGGTGGACTTCTCGTGGAACCAGCTAGCCGATCCAAAGTTCATTTTTCACGACCATAACTTGGAGGCTCAGGCCTTCTTCCGTTTGTTGGCTCTGTGCCACACCGTGATGCCTGAGGAAAAGAAACAAGGTTAGCAAACTTCATTACTGCATACAGTGCATAGTCTGCAGTTTGAATACAATACATGTTTGATGGTCTGTCCAGTTTCCTCCAAGGGGCGCTTTATTACCAGGCGCAGTCTCCTGATGAAGGTGCTCTGGTCACCGCTGCGAGAAACTTTGGATTTGTGTTCCACTCACGCACACCGGAAACCATCACAGTCGTGGAGATGGAGAAACTGGTCATCTATGAACTTTTGGCTGTTTTAGACTTCAATAATGTGCGCAAGAGGATGTCAGCCATAGGTGAGACAGTGGCAACAAGATCAACAGAAAAAAAATATTCAAATTCTCAGAACCACTTATTGCTTTGCAGAGTTCATAGGGTTCAATTATGACTTGCCCATTGGCTAAGTAAAACAACAAGGCAGCACGGTTGAGTAGTCTTGAGTCTGCCTCCCCGTGCTTTGATTGGTTTTCTGTTTGCTCTAGGGACTCTGACTTTTTCACACTTCCCAAAAACGTGCATGTTTGGTTAATTGAAGACTCTAAATTGTCTCAGTGTGAGTGTGAATTGTCCTTTGTGTATATGTGCCCTGCAATTGACTGACGACTAGTCCACTGTGTACTCCACCTCCAACCCAAAGACAGCTAGGAGTTTCTCCAGCTCATTCATGACCGTAATGATGACAAGCGCTATAGAAAAGAAAACAGATGGGTGGATGGATATTAATCAAACTGTTAGGTTATTTAGACCCCATTTCTTTCACATTTTGATCATTGCTCTGGATTATATGTCAAATATAAAAATAAAAAAACAGAAAACATGCTTTATTTAGCTTTTTTTTCCCCTAAAAGACCTTAATTAATTCAGATATCCATATCCTCACTGTGATATGCAGTGCGTAACCCCGAAGGGAAGTTGACTCTATACTGTAAAGGAGCAGACACCATAATTTTTGAGAGACTCCACACGTCCTGTAACACACTGATGGGCGTCACCACCGGACACCTCAATGTGAGTTTTTATTTTCTCCGAAATGGAAAACCAATCATTGTTGTAATTCCTGTTCTTAACCCTAACTTTAGGAATATGCATGTGATGGTCTCCGCACTTTAGTTTTGGCTTACAAGGATTTGGACGAGAGCTACGTAAAGGAGTGGATGCAGTGTCACCATGAGGCCAGCACCATCATTGAAGAAAGAGACGAGAAACTTGATAAGCTGTATGAAGAGATGGAGAAAGACTTGTTGGTTGGTTCAACTAATGACTGCTTTTCTTGAAACCTTGACTTCTATCTGACTCAAGATTGTAGAGGCAGCTGACTTAAAATTGGTACAATTACTTGACGATCATCTTTCTAGCCAAGCTAAATCTTATTGATTTAGATTTCTTTTGTGTATTGTCACAGACAAAGATTGACAAGGTAGTTGGGGTGGAACTTCTGTGTATCACATACATATTCTTACCTCTTTACCAACATTTGATTTAGCTGCCGGGAGCAACGGCTGTAGAAGACAAGTTGCAGGATGGTGTCCCACAGACAATAGAGCAGCTGGCCAAAGCTGACATCAAAATTTGGGTGTTGACCGGTGATAAACAAGGTTATTTTCTGCCCGCTGACTAATATTTTTTTTGTATGATTTAATAACTTCATGTTCACAAAATATTTCCCACCAGAGACTGCAGAGAATATTGGCTATTCCTGCAATATGCTGCAAGAGGAGATGGACGTGTTCGTCGTGTCGGCAAATACAGCAGAAGGAGTCAAAGAGGAGCTTCAGTATGTTCTAAATCTCAAGTTGTTGCATGAATTGATTGTATTGAGCATGGCATAGTTAGTCAAGTACAGTCATCAAAAACCAAAACATAAAGTTAGCAACCACTACATTATTCTGTGTTTCGGAGTGCGAGAAAGAAAATGTGTCCAGGGGCAGCAGAGGAACCAAATGTGACCAAAGCTCGTGCAGGCCTCTTGTGGTTGTGGAAAACAGAAACTGCTCATGATGACAAAGTTGATGGAAAAAATGCCCTTGTTATAAATGGACACAGTCTGGTAAAACAAATAAATAAATCAATAAAAATATTACATCATTGTGATGTCAAAAAGTCAAATTAAGAAAAAGGAGAACATTTTAAATTTTTTTTTACTCTACCTTAGCCAAGTTTCCTCATCTTCCATTTGATCCTCAGGCGTTTTCCTTGGGGAAAGGTTTGGAGTTGGAACTGTTGAGGACAGCATGTATGTGTCAAACTGTGATTTGCTGTAGGGTCACTCCACTACAGAAAGCCCAAGTTGTTAAGTTGGTCAAGAAATACAAACAGGCGGTCACGCTGGCCATTGGGGATGGTGCAAATGATGTCAGCATGATCAAGGGTAAACTCATTTCACAGATGATACAACAGTGCAAAGAAAAGCTCAGAATTCATTTGGCCTTATTCGTCTTTTAGCTGCACATATCGGTGTTGGTATAAGTGGTCAGGAGGGCATCCAAGCTGTTCTGTCCAGCGACTTCTCCTTTGCCCAGTTTCGCTATCTACAGCGTCTCTTGCTGGTGCACGAGCGCTGGTTGTATCTGCGCATGTCCAAGTTTCTACAATATTTCTTTTACAAGAACTTCACCTTCACCTTTGTGCATGTCTGGTATGCCTTCTTCTGCGGGTTCTCAGCACAGGTGAGAGACATTTAAGAATGACTTAAAAAAATAAAAGGTTTCACACCTACATCATGTGACGTTCAGCAGAAAGCAAATACAGTAAATGTCCTGCAGCGTTTCTCAGTAGAAATGTTTTTGTGCAGTATGAATGAAACATTTACTCATAATTACAGTCAATAAATTAAATATATTGACATATTCACTTCATTTCTTCTAAATCATAGACTGTTTATGACCAGTGGTTCGTCAGCATGTACAATGTAGTGTACACAGTCCTCCCCGTCCTTGGCATGAGTCTCTTTGACCAGGTATGCAGCTTTAGCATAATGTATATTTTAGTAGTGTTTATTCTTGGTAATAGTGTTTTAGTTGCTCTTCTTTTCTCCCACCTTTTGTTACTGCAGGAAGTGAATGACCGCAGGAGTTCCCAGTATCCTCAGCTCTACTCACCGGGGCCTCTGAACATTTACTTCAATAAGAAAGCAATGGTGTGCTGTATGATCCACAGCTGCTACAGCTCCCTCATTGTCTTCTTCATCCCGTGGGCGGCCATGCACGACACAGTCGCAGACGACGGAAAAGACACTGCAGATTATCAATCCTTTGCTTTAGTGGTGCAGACGTGTCTGCACCACTAAACACACTTCTCATTGTCGTCAACATCCAGGTGAGAAGTGCAGAATGTAAGGGGTCCTTTTGTATTAACAAAGCATCTGCTACTTAGGTTCCGAAGAGATTGCAAGGCTCTATTTAAATCACAAATCTCAACTATTATTATTATTTTTAAAACAATCTAAGATTATGGTCACATATTTTCTTATTTGGTGTCTTCCGTGCGGCATGGTGGCCGACTGGTTAGCACATCTGCCTCACAGTTCTGCGGACTGGGGTTCCAATCCCGGCCCCGTCTGCGTAGAGTTTGCATGTTCTCCCCGTGCCTGCGTGGGTTTTCTCCGGGTACTCCGGTTTCCTCCCACATCCCAAAAACATGCAGGGTAGGTTAATTGAAGACTCTAAATTGCTCGTAGGTGCGAATGGTTGTTTGTTTGTATGTGCCCTACGATTGGCTGGCGACCAGTTCAGGGTGTACCCCGCCTCTCGCCCGAAGATAGCTGGGATAGGCTCCAGCACGCCTGCGACCCTATTGAGGGTAAGCTGTTAACACATTTGAAAGTATGTACAAAAACTTGCCATTTTGGAAATGAATGTTTGCCCTGCGATTGTAAATACTTCAACATGTTTGTATTCTCCTTACAATACAAAGTAAAAATTCATATGTGCTGTAATAAATATTTACTTGATAGTATTTATTTATTGTTTTTTAATGTTTCAGCTCTGTCTGTTTCACTCATTACTGGACAGCTGTCAACCAGTCCTTTATGTGGGGCAGCCTGGTACTTCCTGTTGATGTCCTGTTGATTCCTGTTTAAACGTCCTCTAAAGAGTCGGAACACATTGTTTAAACAAACAAACTCTCCTCTGGCCCAGAACCAGCCACAACTCTACCGCGCCATCACAGGGGAGTCAGAGCAACAACCACGGTATCACTAGTTAAAAGGTAGCAGTTCAATGAAGCCATGTTCCAGTGGCAAGGTAAAAACTGTATAGGCAGTAGACTTCAATGATAATATTTTCTCTCTTTTCTTATGCTGGTATTTACGCTGAATGCCATGACTTAATTATCACTCCCTACCAACAAGTATTGCAATCAAGCCATGCATATCAAGTAAAATCAAATTTAACATATACAGTACTTCCATGTATATAAATGTATTGTAGTTCATAACAGCTACTGTATTTCAAATCAGTTGTGACATATTTCACCTCTTCAGCCAGTACACGCAATTTCGTATTGTTATACAGTTTCAGACATGCGCACTCACCCCAGGATGTGTTGCATATCTGCTTAGTCCAGTCAAACCCACATTGTCTCCTCTGATTGGCCAGAGCCATTCATCTGTACCGTTGTTTTACTGCCCACCCGGTGTCACCATCCAGGTCCAAAGATCACTTTTTTGTTTACCCAAGCGGTTAGCAGGGAGGCTCACCCAGAAACCCCGTTCTTCCTTTTTGAACCTGAAACCTCAACTGGTAGCTCGTCTCACGCCACCTGCTCCATCCTGCGTGTCTTTCATCCGGTTGTGGGGTTCAACAGAACCCCCTGGTTTTCTACGCTGTACCAGAAACTGAAGTGTTTAAGTCCAAACTGAGTGCAGACAAGGACCAGCCTTTGTTCGAGACAGAGTACAGAGAAGTTTTTCTTTCTTTTGTTTCTGTAAATGTGGAAGACCCTAAAGGACACCAGTCTTATTATTGTTTAAGGTATGTATCCTTGTTTAATATCTTTGGTAAACCAGGCGAGTGCACAACTAATCAAAATGTAAGTCTCAACTGTTTTTTAGCCACATTGTTTTTCCTAGCTGTGTAAAATCAAATCAAGAATTCTATCTTGAGTAAATTACATGTTAATCCAAATATGTTCAGCTAAAATGTGATGTTGTAGTGGGGGGAAATGACAGCTTTATGAAAAGTATTAACTTCAGCTCTTTTGTGTATGTAATAATTGAAATTCATTGTACATTCATATATTTATTCATTGTACACACTCACACACACAAAAGTGTTTTTTTTTTACTTTCAATTCCTCTTTTAGATGATGATAAATATAAGTACGGTACATATTTTTTAGATTGTACTAAAAGTATTAATTCCATTAACATGAATTAATCGGACAAAGGGGAACTAAACGACCATAGTCATATCACCACATTTAATCTTTGTGGTTATAAACAATCTGTCATATAGATTTTACTTAGGTGCAAAGGGTTGAGTAGGGAGTGGCTGCATTTATTCGGTCGTGAAAACCTCAAAAGTGCCACCGTTTACTGTCCCTGTCAAAAAGTTCTGTCGTTTTCTTTCATTTTGTGTCATTGACAGGTGGTTGCGCAAATGAGAAGTGAAATGATAAAGCATTCGCTTGTCTGCCAGTCACACCACAACATTGGTATTAAAAGTTATCTGTTGAGTAGTTAACATCAGAAAATACTACTACTTCTACTATAGAATTTCAAAAATAGAACAAGAATTTCCACTTTTATATGAAAATGTCATCTACCCATTTTTGGGTAACTTGGGTCTAATTGCATTTTCATTTGTAGGCCATTGCACCGAATGGATGCCATTTGCTTGTTGAACATAGTGAACTCCTCAAAATATGTATTGGCCCATCTCAGGCAACATATGTTAATGTCATTGTTTTATTGAACTGAATCTTCTCATTTGAGTAACATGACAGAAAGTATAGGAGTGAGTTTTTTTTTAAGCATAGAATAAGCAAATACATGAAATATTGCATTTATGACAATAGCTAATACACATTACAGTGAATACAAAAAATAACAATCAAAAAAAATTATTTAGGTAATAGGACTGAATCATGATTTTAATTCCCCCCCCCCCCCCCAGCCATTCATAAAATTTATTGGAATGTACAGAAAATAATTGAGGGAACTTACTTTTGGCCTCCCCATGGCCTAGAGTATGATGCAACTACCTATTCACCATGTGACTTGTGGAATATTCCAAACTTTTCAGAGGGGATAATGTGTTTAAGGTAATAGGACTGAATGAAAACAGGGGCAGGACTAATGTGTGAATTTAAAAGAAATGGTGTGTGTGTTTGTAGAGAATATAAAGTATGGTTGAGATAAGGAGCAGCACAAATTTGTAAAAATTATAACATTTCTGAAGGATTAAAATGATTCTATTTCATGGTAAAATCTAAATTTAGGAAGTGGAGCAGGCGAGAAATGGTATTTTTCCAGTATTCCAGGTAGTTTAAATTAGTGTTTCAAATTGTATGTATTAAATATGTGTTCAGATCAACGTGGGGGACACTGCTTAATAAAAACATGTATTTTACATTTTACTTTATTGTGTATCTATACATTTTATCTCCTGGGTACGCAAACGTGCCAGTTCAGTGCAATGGCCCAAAATACAAAAGATGCCTCAGGGGATACAGTGTTGTCATCTAAGACTACAGTTATTATTTTTTGCACAGGCAGAATTTCTGATACTATTATTGTAATTAATAAAGCCTATGCGTTGCAAGTGAAATCTCCACTACCATAACTAAACATCTTTCATCTCCCTCCGTAACCTCTTGCAAGTATAATAAATCCTGTTTTCTTCTAGTTGTACAATATGAAGAAACAGAGATAAAATGGGATCAGTGGTGTCCTACTTTGATCAGCTGTGTGGGCAGCAGAAAAAGAAAGGCAAGTAATTGAAGGTCCAATAGTTTTTTTCATAGGTATAAACACCATATAATACATACATAGTCATTTTCTGAATAATTTATTACGTCTATTTTCTTGACCAACAGAGGAGGAGAGATGCTTACGAGCCAATGACAGACCTTTCAACCTGTCCTACCACTATGCTGTGAGTACCCAAGATTAAAGAAATAACACTGCAGCAATGTAACTCGTCTCTCACTTCTTCCCTCTTCAGAATAATGCCATTAAGACCTCCAAATACAACATCTTCACCTTCCTGCCACTCAACCTTTTCGAGCAGTTTAGGAGGCTCGCCAACAGCTACTTCCTCTTCCTCTTTATACTTCAAGTAGGTCCAATCAGTCAGATAGTGTGCACACTAGCCACAAGATTAGATACACTTGCAAAATGTTAATAAAAACGTACAGTGGGTACGGAAAGTATTCAGACACCCTTAAAATGTGTTTTTTTTTATAATGCAGCCATTTAAGTTCACCTCCCCCCCCCCCCCCACATTAATGTTTACACAGCACCCCATATTGACAGGAAAAAAAACGGAATTGTTGAAATTTTTGCAGATTTATTAAAAAAAGAAAAACTGAAATATCACACAGCCATAAGTATTCAGACCCTTTGCTCAGTATTTAGTAGAAGCACCCTTTTGAGCTTTCCAGAGATGCTCAATTGGGATTAAGTCAGGGCTCTGTCTGGGCCATTCAAGAACAGTCATGTAGTTATTCTGAAGCCACTCCTTCGGTATTTTAGCTGTGTGTTTAGGGTCATTGTCTTTTTTGAAGGGGAAACTTCAGCCCAGTCTGAGGTTCTGAGCACTCTGGAGAAGGTTTTCATCCAGGATATCCCTGTACTTGGCCGTATTCATCTTTTCTTCCATTGCAACCTGTCTCCCTGTCCCTGCAGCTGAAAAACACCCCCACAGCGTGATGCTGCCACCACCATGCTTCACTGTTGGAACTGTTGGACAGGTGATGAGCAGTGCCTGGTTTTCGCCACACATGGCACTTAGAATTAAGGCCAACAATTTCTATCTTGGTCTCATCAGACCATAGACTCTTATTTCTCACCATCTTGTAGTGCTTCAGGTGTTTTTTTTTAGCAAACTCCATGCAGGCTTTCATGTCTCTTGCACTGAGGAGACCACTTTGCCATAAAGCCCCGACTGGTGGAGGGCTGCAGTGATGGTTGACTTTCTCGAACTTTCTCCGATCTCCCGACTGCATCTCTGGAGTTCAGCCACAGTGATCTTTGGGTTCTTCCTTACCTCTCTCACCAAGGCTCTTCTCCCCCGATTGCTCAGTTTGGCCGGACGGCCAGCTCTAGGAAGGGTTCTGGTTGTCTCAAACGTCTTCCATTTAAGTATTATGGAGGCCACAGTGCTCTTAGGAACCTTAAGTGCAGCAGAAATGTTTTTGTATGATTCTCATTTGCTCTGACATGCACTGTGAGCTGTAAGGTCTTATATAGACAGGGGTGTGGCTTTCCTAATAAAGTCCAATCCGTATAAGCAAACACAGCTGGCCTCCAATGAAGGTGTAGAACCATTTTAAGGATGATCAGAAGAAATGGACAGCACCCGAGTTAAATATGAGTATCACAGCAAAGGGTCTGAATACTTATGGCTGTGTGATAGTTCAGTTTTTTTGTTTTAATAAATCAGCAAACATTTCAACAACTCTTGTTTTGTATCTGTCAATATGGGGTGCTGTCTGTACATTAATGAGGAAAAAATGAACTTAAATGATTTTAGCAAATGGCTGCAATATAACAAAGAGTGAAAAAATTAAGGGGTTCTGAAAACTTTCCATACCCACTGTATGCATGTCTTTGTTATTCATATTGCTTGAGAGTTCTGGTGTTGGATATCATTACAGTAGATTGTGTGTTTATAGTTAAGATATGTTTTAATCCGAACATTGCAAATGTCAATACTGTCTTTTTTTAGTGCACCTTTAAACAACAGACCCTACAAACACAATAAACTTGGTTTCAGTGCCCATGTTTGTGATTATGCCTTTATACACCACCACAATGGAATTAAATGATAAAGATGTGACGGAAATGTAGTCTTTGGCGTTAAGGTATACAAATAGGTTGGCAAATTAAGTATCTTTGATCACATGGTTTTGTATTTGCTTGTCCGCCATTTTGGAGGTCCAGATCGGGAGGATAAGCTGGGCTTGAAAATGAAAGACGAGAAGACCGATTTGTATTCATTTTGGTGCCCAGTCAACATGGGTCTCGCCAAGCGAGAGGGGTAGGCTAAGGTTTACCCGAAAAATGACGTGAAAGCCACGTACAACCGTCATCTTTTCCTTGACAAATGCTGTTTTCTCGCCTTGATTCCAAATTGGCATCAGTAAACGGTGAAATGAGATTTTGTCCCTCCCACCTGTATTTTTTGCAGCCAAACACCGCACAGTAATTCAAAAATTTTTGACGTTGGCTTTCAATCAAATTTCTCTATTCACACACCTACAAAGCACCAGATCATAAAGCGTTGACCTCCAACATGGCGGCCATGGGAGTGTCCGGAGGTGTGTCACTTCATGCAAAAACTATTTATTGCAGTCTTTTTATGAGAAATACACATCTCCATTAACAGGGTCTCAAAATTTTGACAAAGTCCCATTATTTTAAATATAATGTTTAATACTTCGCGCCTTGAACATCGCCAAATATTGCAGTGGGATGAAATGGCTGATGTAATGAAATTTCTATTTCTTTATGCTCCTCTTATGTTTTAGGTCCATTTTTCTTTGGTGGAATGTCACCATAGAAAAAGAGAAACAATAGAAATAGAAACATAGTATAGCCCTATATGCCTCACAATTCATCTTGTGACTTCTGTCAGCAGTCACATCATCAATAAACACCACTGCACCCTTTCCGTTAGCAGTCATACATGGCCGTGCGTGAGAATGCCTCCACCTTGTTTGACACACGATGCGCAGTATAGTATACTTGGATCAAAAGCTGTCATTAGCTATTATTTTACCTGTTGACCTCAGTTTCATATTTCCAAAATTCTGTCATTGTCTAAATACTTCTGGATCTAACTTGTGAATGCGTGTGTGTACAGCTCATCCCACAAATTGCCTCACTCTCCTGGTTCACCACAGCCGTCCCTCTCGTTTTGGTGCTCTCTATAACAGCGGTCAAAGATGCCACCGATGACATTGTGAGCTGACACTCTATAATAATAATCTGTTGATGAAATCACACTCTTATGAAATAACCAACCAATTGTAAAACTAATACAGCATATTGTGTTCTTTCTGTCATTTATTTCAAACAGAACAGGCACAAAAGTGACAAACAAGTGAACAACCGCAAAGTCAGCGTCCTCATCGATGGAGAGTGAGTCATTCAATTTTTTTTCTTGTTATATATTTGTTTGTTTCACATTGAATAACAAAACTAGGATGAGCTTTATCCGTCAATATGCTGCATGTTGTTAGCTTTTGTTGTGTTGTGCTGAGAAGTAGTGCTTCTGAATCACATTACAATCTAAATATATATTTGATTTTATTCTGGCAGACTTCAAAATGAAAAATGGATGAATGTTCAGGTTGGAGATGTCATTAAACTGGAGAATAACCAGTTTGTTACAGTAAGTACCACAACAATAACATGTTTAGGTATTAATAGATATTTATTGCTACTTTAAATATTTTCATTGTGATGCTTTGACCTCAAGTCATATATTTTTTGACTTGACTATGACATCTTACTTTATGATTACTTTGTGGAATTTTATGCTTCTTGCTTTCTTATTCTTTTTTCCAGGCAGACCTTCTTTTGCTCTCGAGCAGTGAGCCTTTAAATCTGGTGTATGTGGAAACAGCAGAACTAGATGGGTGAGTACGGTAAATGTATTTGATTAGTATGTATTGTTGTGTGGTTATTTCCCCATCATTCTTTTATGTGCTTGTGGTCTCCCCAGTGAAACCAATCTGAAGGTGAAACAGGCACTGACTGTCACTGGAGAGATGGGGGACAGCATTGAAGCACTGGCCAGCTTCAATGGTGAGAACTCCAATGGTTTGTTCTTTGAAAGTAACACTTCTAATATTGTGGTATTTACAATGTACTCACTGTACCTCGATGGTTTCAGGCAAAGTCAGATGCGAACCCCCAAACAACCGCCTGGAAAAATTTAATGGGACACTCACAGTAGATGGTCATACGTACTCTTTGGATAATGACAAAGTTCTTCTTCGTGGATGCACTTTGAGAAACACTGAGTGGTGCTTTGGACTGGTTATCTTTGGAGGTAAACTACTGCCTACCATTGATGACTCATTCTGGATGCAACTAAGAAGACACCAAATTCGTCATGCAATTACAAAGCTGACATTGATGTCAGTCTGGAACTACCGGGGCCAACACATGCATCACAGACATTTTCTTATTAATGATATACTGTAGATCCTAACTTTGACTTCGACTTAATAGGAATTGTACACAACAATTGTAAAAACCACATAGCTCTCAATCCATTTATATACATGTAATATAAATGTAATAATATATAACATAATGCAAATGTAACTATGAAGAAATGATTCTCAAAGTTTCCTCTGAGGGACATCATGGCTTCGTTTTATTAAGTTATGTTTGAACACATTTCTCTCAAAAGTGTAATAGAAATTATACAATTTCCTTCTCAATTTTTCAATTTCTGAACCTGTTTAATATGCATGGTTAACAGCTGTATAAATTCAACATGGTATCCTCCTTTTGCAGGTCCGGACACAAAGTTGATGCAGAACAGCGGAAAGACGACGTTCAAACGCACAAGCGTTGATCACCTCATGAATGTCTTGGTGCTTTGTGTGAGTTTCAGTCAATTTCAAATGTTGTACAACTGTATGCCAAAAATATTAGAATATACTGTATATAACTTAAAAGTTTGGTTGTACACTATTTGGGTAGTTCATTGAGAACTCCTGCACAGTCTAATGAGATCCAAAACAGGACCTTCAAAACTGAGCATTATTATACTGTGTGTATGTGTGTGTGTTTGTGTATATATATATATATATATATATATATATATATATATATATATATACACACACACAGGCACGCACACACATTTATCTATATATACACACATACATACATACATATATGTGAAGCAGGACCATATATATATTAAATTGTGCTCATGTATTCTCATTATTTTCTCACTCATTCTATTGTGCATGCGTATATAATGAAGTGTCTAGTGAGTGTACATGTTAAAAGGCTTTTCTTTATCTGTGCACATATAGTAAGTAAGCTTTTTCCTTTACAGATCTTTGGCTTCCTGGCGTCCATGTGCGCCGTTCTTACCATTGGCAATGCAGTCTGGGAGATGAAGAAAGGCTCGGGGTTCACTGTGTTCCTCCCTCGGGAACCCGGTGTCGATGCTCCTCTCTCATCATTCCTTGCCTTCTGGTCTTACGTCATCGTCCTCAACACAGTGGT
Organism: Phyllopteryx taeniolatus; assembly: GCF_024500385.1. Classification (NCBI taxonomy): domain Eukaryota; kingdom Metazoa; phylum Chordata; class Actinopteri; order Syngnathiformes; family Syngnathidae; genus Phyllopteryx; species Phyllopteryx taeniolatus. The sequence continues at coordinate 10,571,673 of NC_084516.1, read as the reverse complement.
GCCTATATCTCTCTACGTCAGGTACTATATGTATTCTGGCTCATGAAAAGCAAAGAAAATTAGAGCAACACTGTTTTTCTCACAACTAACTTTGATATGTCAGTGTGGAGATCATCCGTCTTGGAAATAGTTTCTACATTGACTGGGATAGGAAAATGTATTACCCGAAGAAGGACACTCCTGCTCAGGCGAGGACCACCACTCTGAATGAGGAGCTGGGTCAGATCAAATATATTTTCAGTGACAAGACAGGCACCCTGACGCAAAACATCATGGCGTTCAATAAGTGTTCGATCAATGGCAAAAATTATGGTGAGGAGCAGGAGTTATAAAACTATACAAAACAGCTACAATATTAATTTGTCATGTTGTATTTATTTTTTCAGGCGAACTGTTAGACTATTCAGGACAAAGGATGGAAATAACAGAGGTGAGTTATGTTAATGGTTGCAAACTGGTCATATCATTAGGTACAATAACTTGTTCAAAAAAGCTAATTAAAAGAAGTGAATAAGGAGGGGAGGCAGCAGTGTTCTGGCTTGGAGGTCTTAGAGGGTGTAAAATGTAAAAGTTAAGACAATTATAGTAAAATCCAAATCCAACATCATGGATCATTGATTGAGAGTTCCTGAGCTCTTTGGATAACAGCCCCACCTGCCAGATTGATGTTTATATACATTACAAAATACACAATAAAAGTCAGCCTGTATTGCTGACAACAATGCTCTATATTCCGGTGTTACACACCACAGTCGACAGTAGATTCAGACTTGTTTGGCACACCACCGAAGCTACTTTGACCTTTAAGGGGGTAGTGTTTTGGCACAATGCTCCATGTTAGGTAGAAGTGGCATTGTGATCATTAAATTCAGATTGACAATAAAGAGTGCGGTTACACACACACACACACACACACACACACAGGTTTGTCTTCCTTTGTTCTAATAATTGTTTTGCTGACACCTAAGAGCAGGCTATGTAATATAATGCATGAAGGACGGTGGTACAGGACCACTGGTTACTTGCCCCGGCAACCCATAATATACTGTTGTTAAGAACTGTAAGGATACAGTACAATGTGTCTTTCGGTGTCCTGAAAAGGGATATATAAGTATTTTCATTATTATTATTATTATTATTATCACCATCCTGAGAGGTGTTTCTGTTATTTTGGGTACCTTACTTGGCCAACTACAATTACAATCTGAAATCACAAAAATTTGCCCCCTTAGGGGCTTTGAGCATGTGGAGTAATTTCTGACAAGCATCTTTCTCTCTGTAGAAGACACCAAGGGTCGACTTCTCGTGGAACCAGCTGGCCGATCCGAAGTTCATTTTCCATGACCACAGTTTGGCGGAAACTGTCAGGGAGGGCAACTTGGAGGCTCAGGCCTTCTTCCGTTTGTTGGCCCTGTGCCACACTGTGATGCCTGAGGAAAAGAAAGAGGGTGAGCTGCATAACTGCATCACTGTATACTATGCAAAACATATGATCTGACTATATAACCACATTTTATGTGTCCCATTTGCTACAAGGGGAGCTTTACTACCAGGCTCAGTCCCCTGATGAAGGTGCTCTGGTGACTGCTGCTAGAAACTTCGGATTTGTGTTCCGTTCACGCACACCAGAGACCATCACAGTCGTGGAGATGGGCGAACAAGTCATCTATGAACTTTTGGCTGTTTTAGACTTCAATAATGTGCGCAAAAGGATGTCTGTCATAGGTGAGACCATTGGCAGCATAGATTAACAGAATTGTTCAGCTGTTAGCTCCTGCTCATGTTAGGCCCGCCCCACACTGTGCGATGCGGTCAAACTCAATTGGACGGGACCATCGCAAAAAATAAAAAATAAATCGGTTGACAACTCACAACCACACATTGACCTATTTGATATATGGACGCTCTGAGCAGCGAGCTTGTATAGCCTTTTGATGGTGCTCATACAGTATATTTTACAGGATCACATATTAAACAAAAGATAGAGTAATGGTTAAGGAAGAAGAGGTTTGCTAAAGAGAGAGGATGTGGGTGAGAATAAAAGCGAGAGGGTAGATATAAAAGAGTACACAGCGCGGTTCTTACTGCGCTCACACATTTTGACCACAAGCTTCGTTACTTCTTCCACAGGTAAATTATAAATTATAAATATAGTTGAGTATTGTTGTAAAATACAATATATGTACAGTATATGTTACATACTGTATTTGAATAACAGCTGTTTTGTGTCTCTCTCACTTTAAACCTGGAAATGTATTTCTCGCATGAGTGAAAGATTATGTGGATTTTGATTGGCTGTAATCCGCCATGCACCCGCGATTAAAAGTTCCAATTGCGACAAACACTCATGAAAATAGTCGGTTCGGCCGCATCGGTCGGTGTGTCCCAGCCTTTAGCAGTTTACTTGGCGGAGGCCCTACACCAATGAAAATGGAATTTAATTTAGATTTGTTTACTTATATACAGTACATAAATGGCCACTGATGATGTAGGCATTCTCTTGGCTGACTTTAGTGCGGGCACCATGGGATCAATCACCGTTTGAAGGTGAGTGTGAATGGTTGTCTGTTTCTATTTGGCCTTGTGATTGACTGATGACCAGTCCAGGGTTTGCCTTTTGCTCTAAATCATCTTGGATAGGCTCCAGCTCCCACGACCCTGAACAGGACAAGCAGTATATTATAAGGTTGGATGGATTAATCCAATCCACATTAATTTCACTATTGAATCAAACTTCTGTATTGCATATAAAATTGCATACTGGCGAGAGAGAGGAAATTGTCGCCACCTGCTGGAGGAGGTGGAGCACCAACAGTTTAACTGGATCTATTTTATTTTCCTCAAAGAGTAAGATAAAATGAATTCATGAATTAATTCATAAATTCATACCTTTGCTATGATTTTCAGTTCGTAACCCTGAGGGGAAGTTGACTCTATACTGCAAAGGAGCAGACACCATCATCTATGAGAGGCTTCATTCCTCCTGTAACAAACTAATGGGGGTCACCACCGGACATCTCAACGTGAGTTTTTATTTTCTCCCAAGAAAAGTAAAACATTGATAACCATTGATGTTTCTAACCCCTTAGGAGTATGCAGGCGAGGGTCTCCGCACATTGGTTCTAGCTTACAGGCATTTGGATGAGCACTATATTAAGGAGTGGATGCAGCGTCACCATGAGGCCAGCACCGCCATTGATGGAAGAGAGGAGAAACTTGATGGATTGTATGAAGAGATTGAAAAAGACTTGTTGGTTGGTACACTTACTGATTCCATTGCTTTATACTCTTTTGTTGACCTGAATACATTTAGTTTCTCTAAGCAAGAATACTATTTATTTTGCTTATCTGACATAAGATGGGGCATCGTAGGGCTAAGGAATGTTTTTTTGTACTACTACTCAAGCAAGAAGCACATTAACTTTGAATAATATCTGACAAAATATGGTAGCATGAATGTTTTACTTACATTTAATGACAAGGTGCATTTTTTTAAATTACCCTGCAAAACAGAAAAATGCCATATTGACAATTTGACATACATAAAATAGCCTTTGTTTGAGTAACGCCCCCTTTAAACTTACATTAGTTCATCATCCTTCATCAAGTCTTTTTAATGATTTAAATGTGATAACGATAATAATATTGAATGCGCTAAAAGGTTTTTTTTTTTCTTTCTAAAACAATTTTAAAAATGCATTCTTACCATTTTAAAAACTTGATTTAGCTTCTGGGAGCAACGGCTGTTGAAGACAAGTTGCAGGATGGTGTCCCACAGACAATAGAACAGCTGGTTAGAGCTGGCATAAATATCTGGGTGTTGACCGGAGATAAACAGGGTTGGTATTATAAATTATTTTGTGTTTGTGTTTTATGTATGTATCTATCAGTAATATCAATGTCTGTAACCTCTGGCACATATTTTCCAAAAGGTTTGCCATAACTTGACAAATTATGTTTTGCATGTTTTGTTTGATTGAATGTTTACAAATCCACCAGAGACGGCTGAGAATATCGGCTATTCCTGCAACATGTTGCGAGAGGAGATGAAGGACGTGTTCATCGTGTCAGCAAATACAGAGGAAGGAGTGAAAGAGGAGCTAGTGTAAGTGAGTTCAAATTTCTTTTTTTTTCTTTTTCTTTTTTGCAGGGTCTGCTATCATGACTTGGTGTATTACATGAGTCATACGCTCCATGTTGTACTGTTTTTAAGGGGTGCAAGAAGGAAAATGTGTCCAACAGCAGCAGAGGCACCAACTGTCATCAAAGCTCGTGCAGGCTTCTTCTGGCTTCAGAAGACAGAAACTGTTCATGATGACAAAGTGAATGGAGAATATGCCCTTGTTATCAATGGACACAGTCTGGTAAGAACCCATATTTGTGCAATCAAATAATATTTTACTAAGAAAGATTTGACTTCATTTCTCCACCCATAACTGAAATTCTTAGTTTCCTCATCTTCCATTTAATCCTTAGGCCTTTGCCTTGGAGAAAGATTTGGAGTTGGAACTGCTGAGGACAGCATGTATGTGCCAAACTGTGATTTGCTGTAGGGTCACTCCACTACAGAAAGCCCAGGTTGTTGAACTGGTTAAGAAATACAAACAGGCGGTCACTCTGGCCATTGGGGATGGCGCCAATGATGTCAGCATGATCAAGGGTAAACTCATTCGCAGTTGATATAACAGTGCTAAGAAATGATCAGAATACATTGGGGTTTATTTGTGTTTGTCTTGCAGCTGCACATATCGGTGTTGGTATCAGTGGTCAGGAGGGCATGCAGGCTGTTCTGTCCAGCGACTTCTCCTTTGCCCAGTTCCGCTATCTGCAGCGTCTCCTGCTGGTACACGGGCGCTGGTCCTATCTGCGCATGTGCAAGTTTCTACAGTATTTCTTTTACAAGAATTTTACCTTCACCTTCGTGCATTTCTGGTATGCCTTCTTCTGCGGGTTTTCAGCACAGGTGAGCGTGATTGCTATGTTGTTCCATTTCTGTCATGTTGTGTTATTATGATACAGTAGATGGACATACAACCCCAATTCCAATAAAGTTGGGACCTTGTGTTAAACATAAATAAAAACAGAATACAATGATTTGCAAATCATGTTCAACCGATATTTAATTAAATACACTACAAAGACAAGATATTTAATGTTCAGACTGACACATTTTATTGTTTTTAGCAAAAAATCATTAACTTGGAATTTTATGGCTGCAACACGTTCCAAAAAAGCTGGGACAGGTGGCAAAAAAGACTGAGAAAGTTGAGGAATGCTCATCAAACACATGTTTGGAACATCCCACAGGTGAATAGGCTAATTGGGAACAGATTGGTTCCATGATTGGGTATAAAAGGAGCTTCCCTGAATTGCTCAGTCATTCACAAGCAAAGATGGGGCGAGTTTCACCTCTTTGCGAACAGGTGCGTGAGAAAATAGTCGAACAGTTTAAGGACAATGTTCCTCAACGTACAATTGCAAGGAATTTAGGGATTTCCTCATCGACGGTCCATAATATCATCAAAAGGTTCAGAGAATCTGGAGAAATCACTGCATGTAAGGGCAAGGCCGAAAACCAACATTGAATGCCCGTGACCTTCGATCCCTCAAGCAGCATTGCATCAAAAACCGACATCAATGTGTAAAGGATATCACCACATGGGCTCAGGAACACTTCAGAAAACCAATGTCAGCAAATACAGTTCGGCGCTACATCCGTAAGTGCAACTTGAAACTCTACTATGCAAAGCAAAAGCCATTCATCAACAACATCCAGAAATACTTCTGGCTTCTCTGGGCCCGAGCTCATCTAAGATTGACTGATGCAAAGTGGAAAAGTGTTCTGTGGTCTGACGAGTCCATCCATCCATCCATTTTTGCGGGAGTGCTGGAGCCTATCCCAGTCATCATACTCATCATTTGGCCTTTTCCCCTTTCTAAAGATCTCCAATATATATACAGTGTGTGTGTGTATATATAGCCATCCATCCATCCATTTTCTGAGCCGCTTCTCCTCATTGGGGTCGCGGGCGTGCTGGAGCCTATCCCAGCTGTCATCGGGCAGGAGGCGGGGTACACCCTGAACTGGTTGCCAGCCAATCGCAGGGCACATACAAACAAACGACCATTCGCACACACAGTCACACCTACGGGCAATTTAGAGTCCCCAATTAATACATGTTTTTGGGATGTGGGAGGAAACCGGAGTGCCCGGAGAAAACCCACGCAGGCACGGGGAGAACATGCAAACTCCACACAGGCGGGGCCGGGGATTGAACCCGGGTCCTCAGAACTGTGAGGCTGACGCTCTAACCAGTCGGCCGCCGGTCCGACGAGTCCACATTTCAAATTGTTTTGGGAAATTGTGGATGTCGTGTCCTCCGGGCCAAAGAGGCAAAGAACCATACGGACTGTTATGGACGCAAAGTCCAAAAGCCACCATCTGTGATGGTATGGGGCTGTGTTAGTGCCAATTGCATGGGTAACTTACACATCTGTGAAGGCACCATCAATGCTGAAAGGTACATGCAGGTTTTGGGAAAACATTAGCTGCGATCCATGTCTTTTTCTTGGATACCCCTGCTTATTTCAGCAAGACAATGCTAAACCACATTCTGCATGTTTTACAACAGCGTGGCTTCGTAGTAAACAGAGTGCGGGTACCAGACTGCCCTGCCTGCAGTCCAGACATGTCTCCCATTGAAAATGTGTGCCGCATTATGAAGCGTAAAATATGACAATGGAGACCCCGGAATGTTGAACAGCTGAAGCTGTACATCAAGCAAGAATTTGAAAGAATTCCACCGACAAAGCTTCAACAATTAGTGTCCTCATTTCCGAAACATGACCCTGTCCCAGCTTTAATGGAACGTGTTGCAGCCATAAAACTCTTAAGTTAATGATTATTTGCTAAAAACAATCAAGTTTATCAGTTTGAACATTGTCTTTGTAGTGTATTCAATTAAATATAGGTTGAACATGATTTGCAAATCATTGTATTCCAACTTCATTGGAATTGGGGTTGTATATTATTGTAGAGCTGTAGAAATGCAAAGGCAAAGTTTGAGATTGTTTTTGTTATGGACAGACCTCGCAAAAGAAGTCCAATAACATTTCTCCTAGACATGCCTCTGCATTATCTTTGCCAACATGATCATTCAAGTCCCCCCGTAGAATGATGGCATCCACAGGAAGACCTTATGCACAAGCTGAAGCTCCTTCACTATCAGAACCTAGACATTCTACAGTATGCCACAACAACTACAGTAACTCTGGCAACAGAAAACTCGACCACCAAGGCACCTGCCCCTCAACGACTCCACTAAATAGCACCGTATCTCTATGTTTCCTTTCATGGGTGTTGAGTTCAAGGGGCGATGGTCCCAAGTGGCTTTTATATGCCTGAACTCTGCCAGACACATTGAGTGGAGACATGATCACCAGGCACTGATCTTTGAGCTCTTTGCCTGGCCTGGGTGAGGCCTCAGTGCCCCATGTGTGTCCAGACGGGGTAGAGCCCCACTATGTTGTATTATCCGTAGGAATCTTTTGAGTCACACTTGGCACTACCTTGGATCAATTTGTCTTGGGATCCAGGGGCCAGCCCCAACATCATAGGCTCCTAGGTTCATCTGGATACTTTAACCCCTTCACCACATTGCAGTGGTAATTATTGGAGGGTTTTATACGAGGCGTTCATTTATAATCACAGACAAGGGTTTATATTATAATCTGTTAACTGTTTTGCTGTTATAATTCATAGACCGTATATGATGAGTGGTTCATCACCATGTACAACCTAGTGTACACAGCTCTCCCTGTCCTAGGCATGAGTCTTTTTGACCAGGTATGCAACAGTCACAGGACACTTTATTAGGTATACCTGAATAATATAATAAGATATGAGTTCATGAGTACATCTTTTTTGCAGGATGTAAATGATCGCTGGAGTTTCCAGTATCCTAAGCTCTACTCACCGGGGCCTCTGAATGTTTACTTTAATAAGAAGCTGTTTGTACGCTGCATGATCCACAGTTGCTACAGCTCCCTCATCCTCTTCTTCATTCCATGGGCGGCTATGCACGACACAGTCCGAGATGACGGAAAAGACATTGCGGATTATCAGTCCTTTGCTTTACTGGCACAAACGTGTTTGCTTATTGTGGTCAACATCCAGGTAAGAAATCAAATTTTTTTCATTAAATTTTTTTTTGTCATTGTTGCACAACAAACATAAATACTGGACTCTGATAAAGTCCTCCCAGTCGTAAAGTACACTGTGCAAATGAATATGTTCAGTAATAAATATGTACTTCATATGGATTTAAAACTGCAGCTGTGTCTTGACACCCATTACTGGACAGCTGTGAACCAGTTCTTCGTGTGGGGAAGCCTTGCAGTCTACTTTGCTACCACGTTCACCATGTACAGCAACGGCATGTTCCTCATCTTCACCTCCACATTCCCATTCATTGGTAAGTCATTGCAGTTTATTACAGAAGTAAGAAAGAGATGGAGAATTTTCATGTTATAATACAATGGACAGTTTAAAACAACAGCTGTTGTGTTCTGACATTTTCACCCCTGTGTTTGGGACTGCAGGTACAGCGAGGAACTCGCTGAACCAGCCTAATGTATGGCTTATTATACTCTTAACAACACTCCTCTGTAGTCTGCCAGTGGTGGCTTTCCGTTTCATTGTCATTCAGCTTCATCCCACAGTCAATGACAAGGTATGAAAATCCCGAGTAGTGGCAATGGGTGACTCATGTCATGTAGCATCTGGGGAGCAGAGTGGGGACGTAGCTGGGAGTAACTTTTCTCATCTTTTTGCTAGCCTCCCAATCTTGGTAAGTCGACACTGACAACGCACTTTTGCTCACATCCCTGTGCTGGTCAGGGGATCGTTTTTTTACCGTTCTTCCACAAACGCATTAGTGAGGTCACACACTCAGCCTCTGCTCTAATTCATTCCAAAGGTGTTCTATTGGTTTGAGGTAAGAACTCAGTACAAACCAGTCAATTTCATCCGATTCAACCCCTCTCATCCATATCTTTATGGACCTTGCTCTGTGCACTGGTGCACAGTCATGTTGGAAAAGTAAGGACAATCCCCAAACTGTTTTCACAAAGTTGGGTGCATAGAATTGTCCAAAATCCCAGCGTTGGCCCCCAATTTAATTATTCGTCTCAGTGTTCACATCATCTCGGAGCTAAATGCTCTTGGTAGTAATTAATGTAGGCATGATTTCTCAAATTAAAAGTAATTACTTTCTCTCTACAGGTGAGACAAAAGGTACGTAAGGAGGCCCTGCCAGCTCCAGCTCCTCGTCGTCCACCGGTCAGGCGAATCAGCACCAGGCGATCGGGCTACGCTTTCTCTCACGCTCAAGGTTACGGCGACCTGGTGACATCCCGAAGATTCCTGCTGAAGCGTCCTCTAAAGAGTCGGCCCACTTTGTTCAAACAAACAGACTCACCTCTGGCACAGGACCAGCCACAACACTATCGCACCATCACAGAGGAGCCGGAGCAGCCAGTGCACTATTAGTTCAAAAGTACAAACTCAATAAGGTTTTATTGCGGGGTTCATGAGCAAGAGGAAGATCGCTGCATGAATGGGCTCTTAAACAAACTGTTATACAGTATTTACATGTATACTGTACGTATACATATACTAATGTTGTTCCTACTTAAATAATTTAAGTGTAAAAAGGGGGAGCATGGGATTTTTGTTTTTCCTTAAAGGGAAAGCCTGGTTGGCTTGAAGTCTAAATTCAGGTTTCGTTGGTGTTGAATTACTTTTGCTGGTTATCAAGTTTTGAAACTCACTAAATTATGTCACAAATCTTAATAAACTGGAAAGAAATGTTACAACTCCTCAATCATTATAAATCCATATTAATTTTACTGACTAATTTATTAGGTACACCTGCCCAATCTGTTGTAAGAAAATGCAAAATCTGTCTAAAATATAAACCACTTGCCAAGATAATTTTGATAAACATCTAAAGAAAATGTATTATTTAAACTATATCTTTATCAGGCAGCATGGTGCGGATGTGGTAAGCATATCTGCCTCTCAGCTAAGAGGTCATGGGTTTGAATCTCGGACCTATGTGATGTATGTGTGTTCTTACCATGGTTGTTGGGGCTTTATCCAGATGCTTCAGCTTCCTCCCACATTCCAAAAACATGCAAATTAGGTTAATTAAAGAGTCTAAATTGTCCATACGTGAGAATATGAGTGTGAATGGTTGTCTGTTTTATATGTGCCCTGTGATTGGCTGGCAACTAGACCAGGGTGTAACCCTCCTCTCGCACAAAGTTAACTGGGATAGGCTCCAGCAAACTAAATCAAATTAATGAATGGATGTCTCATTTTCGTTTTGGATGCAGATTTTTTCATTGAATCACAATAAAGTTTACATGTGTATCTAATGTAAAGAGAATTTAAACCAGTGTGGTGAACTATTAGCTGAGTAGCTTACTCTGAGGTTTGGGAAAGCGAAGTAATTTAATTGTCTCAGTCAAATACATATTGCAATGTACATTTCATATTCTGTCATGTGTTCTGTGGTTTATAGTTCATTTCGACTAACTAGGGTATGAATTAAAATTTTGCATCAATTCGATTATTAATTTTGTTTTTTTATGTATTGAATTGCAAGTGGTAGAAGATGGATGGATGAATTGCCATTCTCCCAGGTGTAATTTAAAATGCATTTGCAAGTTATGTTTTTTTTCTTCCATTGTATTAGATTTGTTGTTTACATGATTATTATTTACAAGATTGTTTAACATGTATTTTTGTTATTCTGCATTATTGTAATGCCATGATTTGTTCATTCATTTGACATTGGTCCAACTTGTTTACCAGTTGCAGTGCTACAAAAGTACCATCGAGGGACAGTGTTGTATTTTAAACTGCAAATGTACTTTCTCAGTGCCATAGTTAAATTGGTACGGATTAAAGGAACAATGCATCTGTGGCCATCATTTTACTCTAACATACTGACTTGTATCTAATCTATGAATGGATTACTTTGTATTGACACAACCATGTTCCAGAATGATCATCAGTAACTTAGATGGAAAAGCAAAGTAAGCTCAGCTTTTAAGCATTAAAGCTCATTCACTGCCATTGACGGCTGTTGAATTCAAATATCAATGTCAACAGTGAGGACTAGCCGTGAATTAAAAATGAATACCAAGTTGAAAATAAAGTTTTCAGAAGAGTCAAATTTTAAAAAGGTTTACTGATTGTTCCTGCAGTTGACTAATTGGTGAAAAGAAATGTAGTACAGGTATTCTTTATTAAATGAACATTTCATGAAAAATTTAAGTTTTGAATTGAAAGAATAAATAACAGGGAACTTGACTCGAGCAAAGATTTGG
>NC_084516.1:10425276-10555276 GCF_024500385.1 Phyllopteryx taeniolatus | reverse complement strand
CATCACATTGCATGGTCGTGGCACAGTGTTGCCAGCCATTTTTGCGGTGTGCATAGAAATCTGTTTTTCTCTTAAAAACACACACACACACAAAAACCTCCATTCATACATAAACATGCCCTCAGACAACATGCTTGCCTGAAAAATTAAGACTGGCACAGAAACTTTCAAATAACTGGCCTTTAATAAATGCATTTGCAGTGACACATCCTCACTGATGAAAAGTTATGTATATCAAACAGTAACATCACAAGATTGCATAATATTTTGAATGAAGAATACATTAAAAACCACTTGTGGGGGAAAAAAAACAAGCAAAAAAAACTATGTTTAACAAGGCACTAGTATATAGAGCAACGATGGGACATGCATTCGGTCAAAAAGCAGCATCACACCTCGTTTAAAATAGCTGGTCTTTGATGCACACCAGTTATTGCTTTGATTATTGTCGTAGTATAAAAGTGAACTGCTTGTTTTCACATACTGTGCACATTCCGGCACCATAAACAGTATTGCAGTTTACGCTTTTTCAACCTCTCTGCCAAATTTAACTTGCACAGTTTAAAAAGCTGTTTATTGCATAATTCACAGATATTGCCTTTGCATGAGACTACTATAGGTAACCTAGACAGTTTCAAGCTTTTTTTTTTTAGGAAACCCATGTTAGGAAATAGTCTTACCTCAATGAGAATAACAATAAATTGCTTGTACTGTCATTATTTAGCAAAGCAACTGTACCATGGTTTTGCAGAAGTGTTGGGAACACAATGTGCATGTGTCCATACTATTTACCAGACACACACATGGATACTTGAGGGGGGGAAAGAGAGAAAAAAAAAAGAAAAAAAAAAAACTGTGGCTAATTTCTACAGGAAGACATGAATGCAGTACGATAACATTAGCTTGTTGGACAGTGCATAATGCAACATTTGAAAGTCAAGCAATCAAAAGGGTGTAAACTTTTACATATTGTGGAGCCTATTTGCATGAAAATGTTACTCTCATTTCGTTCGAATGCAACATTGTGACGTGTGTGCGTGTGTGTGAAACCACCCAAAGACTGACGATCCAATCATTATTACCCTGACAACAACTGATTCAGCAGACATCTATGGGAGTATGCTTCCACAATTGTTGTAACCAATCCTTTTCCCCCAATTTTAAAATATCCCATAGTAATATTTTAAATACAGAAAATGTTTTTATTTCGCAGTGAAAACATACAGTTACCATTTCGATGTAATTTCGTAGGTCTTACTTAGTGCCAAGTTAAAACAGGCCTCATGATCATTTCCCCATCACTTCTCACAGAAATCCCCACAATTTGTGCACAAGCACGTCTTTGCCACATCCCGTATTGAGCAGCCGGTTGCCACATTCTTCCCAGCGACACACCTCCCCCTTTTCTACTACCACAAACTTCCACTGCACATGGTTATCAGCAGGAAGGCTCACCACAGCCATCCAGTATCCATCTTTGGTGCTCTCGAGAGGGATGAACCCCTTCCAGTTCCCAAGCTCCTGCTGGTCCCCTGTTACAGCCAACATCTGGAACAGTGAATGGGTGAGGTAGTGGACACGGAAGGTCACCTTGACTTTTTTGCTCTTCATGTTTTCTTCAAAATCCCATCCATCAATTTGTTTGACTTGAGGAAGAGATTGATGCTCTGAATCTGGGTGATTTGATTCTTCAGTGGGAAGCTGCTGGGATGATGTGTGGTTCTCACCACCAAAAGATGGCAAAGAGAGAATCAGCCAAGGAAAGTTCGGGTTACCATCTGTGATCCACTCATTATGGTCCATTGTTGCCTCCATGATATTTATTTCAGTCTTCGCATAGTCCTCATCTTTTTCCATCTTTGCCTCTTTGTTTTCTGCACATTCCAATTTCTCATTAACACCTGAAACCACAGCAACTTTCATTTCTGCCTGTCTTTCCCAATCATCACTTCGGACCGGCACTGTAAACTTGTCTGTCTCTCTTTGGTTGCCTTGCTCAATAACATGGCCAAACATGCCCTCGTTTGCTGCCACTGACTCATCATTAGCAGAGTCTATGATTTGACTGCAGGGCTGCACTGGCAGTGCAACTGTGTGAGGCTCATACACCACCACATCTTCCTCCAAGCCTGATAGAGTTGCATCGTCAACCAAAAGGCAAGTTTGAGGCTCCAGCTTCGCCTCAGCATGTGACTCCTGAGCCTTCGCTGGTATCCCAATGGTGTCAAAGTTAATCCCAGGATCGAGCAACTCAGGACTGACAGCCATGCTGGAAATCCCGCTTTCTTCACCCCCACCACATATGTTATGCCTCAGCTTGCTTGGCTCAAAGAGCGGTAGGCAAATTTGAAGCTTGGGTGGGTTCATTGTACCTTCGGTCATGACAGGAGCGGTGAGAAAGGAAAAATCGTCAGCATTTTGATCATTTTGTTGATCTTGAGAGGAAGACGCAATGTCCTCATGAAAGTTATCGTCTCTGGCATCTGTGTCACCTGGCGAATCGAACCTCGGCTGCTCGAAAGTTGTGGCCTTCGTGTTGTCACCATACTGGTCTTCGTAGATGGATGCTTCAATGTCACAAGATGGGTCAGGAGCGAAACCAACACTTATCGTTTTCAAAGCATTGTGGTCAAGTTCTTGAACACTTTGATTTTCAAAAGACAAATTGTGGTGTTCACAAATATGGTCAACAGGCGCCTCATCTTGTGTAGCGGTTGTAGCTTTTTCAATAATTTCACAGAGGCTTTCAGTGTCATCTGATGGCATTGGAGGTTCATCCACAGTTGGAACTTCTTTCTGTGCTTGTTGATCATTAGTTGATACATCTGAAACTGAGTCAATTTGGGGTGCTGCTTTAGAGGTGATGCCTGGCATATCATTGTCAACCATAGGTGGGACACTTGAACTTACATCTTCCCTGCTGCTAACAATATTGCAACTCTCTACTAGCTCACTATCAGGAAGGTGGTCCATCTCTTGGTTGCTTGTCAGGCTGTGTTCCACTTTACGTTCGACCTGGATTTCTGGATTATCCAACGGTGGTGACCGAGCATCAAAATCAACAGCTGTGGTCTTCAAGCCATCTGAATCTGCTTCAGTTGCTTCAGCAGCCAGAGTACTGTTGCGGTCATCCTCTCTCTCCTGCTCTTCATTGATGACTGCATGTTTCTTTCCCTCTTCTGGAGCGAAGTGATCAGAGGAACATACACTAGGATCGGCACCGTCTTGATGTTGAATCACCTCCTCAAACTCATCCTTTAGGCTCTTGTCTGTTGACATTACATGTTCTTCAATGTCGAGTTCCACTGTTCCACTTTCTGCTGTGGTTTTGTTGTCTTGTTTGTCATGATCAGCTTCTCTGATGGCACGGGTTTGCTCAAAGCACACTTGGTTACTTGACCAAGGCTGAGAGGTTTCCTCTTCTTTTCTGGTTTTCTTGTTGTCAGAAAAATCCTCATCTGTGGTCACAGACTTGTGAACTTGGTTTTCTCCATTGTCGACCTGAATAGGAAAATATGAAATTAAATTTAAACACCATCTGATACACTTCCAGATTGCCGGAAAATACATAGTAGTCGTCGTAGGAGAACAAGCTAGGCCAACTGTTCACTCGGCCGGTAACTACATTGCAATTTCAAACTCTTCTTCCTGTCATTTTGATTACAGTAAATTAATTGGGGAGACATTATATAGACACACCAATGGCCCACGTCTTGACCAAACTCTGTGTTGACCACACAAGGTTTTACGAGTGCAAACATTAAACAGGTGTAACGTTTGCAATTGTAAACAGGTGTTGACCACACAAGGATTTGTGAGGGTAGATGTTGAACAGACTTCACATTAGCAATTTTGAACTGTTTTTCAAGCAGGAAAAACCCAAAACATCTTTTAACACACCTCACACCACTGGATAATTGCTCAGAATATTTTTATATAATATTTAAGATATCACTGAAGAGGGCCTTTTCTGACTTCGATAGCAAGAGAGGCAAAAAGCCTCACATTTGGCCCGATTGACAGTGTGTATACGCCGCTTTAGTTGAAATTACAATTTGTAAACCATCAACAACCAATAAATTAGTTCTTACTTCTTCATGGCAGATCTGATCCCGAATGGACTCAGGCTTCTTCAAGCTGCCTTCTGAAATCCCTTCATCCCTAAATGAGTCATCTGTTGAATATAGGTGGCAAACAGTAGCAGATTCCCCTTGTATTTCTGCCCCAACACTTTGCAGACTCCGACTGGGCTCCTCCAAGTACACCTGGATTTCTCTGAAAGACGACGGCACAGACTCCACTCGCTGTGTGTGCGGTAATGTAGCATGTTGGTCGACCGGTACTTGGACGTCAGATGCCCAGGGTGACAGGCTCTTCTCAGCAGCCGCAGTCGTACGATGTCTGACTTTGAGGAGAGTCCCAGTGGAGTCATAATCATCCTCGTTTGCCACATCACCAACATCTGTGACACGAAACAACTTTCCTTTCAGTTGTGTGAGATGCTCACTGAACACCTTACTGGGTAGTAGGGGGTTTCTAAAATTGTTGAATTAATCAAAAGCAAGCATGTTGTTACATCTGCAAAAGCAGAATTATTGACCTAGCTATTGAATTGTTGTGGTTGACAACAACAATAATCTTTCTAAATTCAAATGTTTGGTACATAATCATTTGACCCTTTAAGTGCAGTCACTTGCGTCTGCTTATATGTAAGCCAAATGCACATACACTACATCAACACAATTATTGAGACACCTGGCCAGTAAACCTACATAAAGCAAAAATATGGCGTTTCCTTTGCAGACTTTGTGTCCTGCAATGTGTCCATTCATCCAATTGAACATTTGTGAGGTCAGAGGCCTGAGACACGAAAGAAAGCCTGGCTCATAATTTCTGTTCTAGTTCCTTCCAAAGATGTTTGATGGGGTTAAGGTCAGGGTTCTGTGTTAGTTCTTCCCCACCAGACTCATCCAAGCATGCATTTATAGACTTTGTTGGAACAGTGAGTCCTCCCCAAACTGTTCCCACTGTCCACATAATTGAATTGTCCCAAATGTCTTAAAATGGATAGAGAAATTAAGCATAACCCCTGATTAATTAATATGATTAAATAAATTGCATGTCCCAAAACATTTGTTCATATATTGTGCCACAGGTTAATAGGCTACTGCATTTTGATGGATTAACTCTAAAGTGCTGGTGGACCATTTTGATAATCAAATAAAGGTTTGTATTAGGGCTGGACGATTATTTTATTTTTGAAAATCCTTTTTTTTTTTGTAGTTAAAAATGCATCCCCGCTGATGTGCACTCCTTCCAAAAGGCACAGTCAGTGCCCTCAGATTACAGACTTTGTCGCTATATTTAACGACTTTTCCAACCTCTCTGCCAACTATTTCTCAAAAAAGCAATTTTCGACTTTTATTCCTGATAAGCAACAGGCAAGTGTAGAACCTTTTTTTTTTTTTTTTTTTTTTTTTTTTTTTTACATTGCTTTCCGTAGGAAAAGAAAGCCCGGTGGAAGCCAATCACAGATTCAATCGCGCTGAACATTGCCAAAGACATGTCGCAAAAGCATCGACATGTTGGAAACGTTTGACCTGAGGTATGTGCTTCTATGCCACAAATTTTGCAAGCTGAGAAAATACCATAAGAGAGCTTAGGTGTGACATACAGGTCAGCCAAGCCATGCTTGCAGTTTGGTGGTTCATTCTAAAATTGTTAACATTTTAAATGTTAAATTATTAAGGATCATGTTTACATACATGTTTTGGGAAAAAGGGACATTTTTTACAAGAGGAAAAGAAGAATGAAGATTAAACAGTTGTATTATTTCTGTGGGTGTGGCTGCAATTTAATGCTGGGGGAAACGTGCTTAAAAAAACTTGGCATTCAAGAAAAAAAAAAAAGGTGTCATGGTTTGCTTTTTCGAGACTCAAAGGGAGGAACTCAATTAATTAATCGGAATAGGATTTTTGTGAGAAGATACATTATTTTTATTTATTTTTTAATTTTTTACTTAAAGCCCCAGTTTGCGCCCAGCCAAGCCCAAAGGTTTAATTCCACCGACAATGCTAATCGTGACCATGACGTCATTCGTCAATGTACCTGTTGAAGCCGCACACGCTTGCTGTTCTCGCCCATCTTGAGTCGCCGCCTCGTCGGTTTCCGCGGGGGGGTTCTTTCCCTCTGCTCGTTCGGCGGCCTTCTTCTTCCTCCTCCTCCCCCTCACGGTTCGGTAGATGACCAAACCCGCCAGCACGGACACCATGGCGAACACGACGAGAGCCACTGCGGGGCCGTGTCGCCCGATCATGCAGAAGAGGGACGCCAGATCCACGCGTCTTTCCACGGCCACGCCGTTGCTGCCTTTGAAAGCCATCGTGCGCTTGGAAGGTCGGGCGTGACGTGACAGGATGTGTCCGTGCGTACGTGCGTGCGTGCGTGGGCGTGCAGGGCCAGCGCGTGGGCAACTCTTGTTGTTGTAGACGGCTGCAGGTGCGGCTCATTGGCTGGTGGCGTCACGAGGACCGTGCCGCTCATTCATAAATACGTTGCCACGTTCACGTTTAGCTCATAGTCACATTTTGATGATTACTTCATAAAGTGCACCTATTATTTTTTGCTGTCGCCTTTGCGTTTGTTTGTTTGTTTGTTTTAGCTTTGATTTACGGTCATTCCAGAATTTGGCGACATTTTCTGGCCCACCACCAACCACCCCCCTTCAATGAAATTTCAAATAATCCATGCACAAAACACAGAAACATATGTACTTGTGTAAATTATATTATGATATAGTTGTCCTGAGACAAATGTATAAATGTAGCTGTAGTAAAATGGATTCCGAAATATTATTTAAAATACCCAAATAACTATTAGAACCTTTTTTAAACGGATAAAATACTGCAAATGAATGAAACCTATTAAATGAATTTCACATTAAAAAAAAAAAAAGACAAATTGAATTCAACCAATGCAAATCAACGTCAGTCAGTCTACAGTAACACTACCACCTAGTGGACAATCACGGTAACATCATAATAATGTCACTGCTCGAGTTCCACAAATTACAATTTTGTCTACGTCATTGCCGAAGCAGAAACATTCGTATAGGCACACAAGACAAGAAAAAAACGTTCTCAATGCAAGAGTCCGTTTAATCTTTAAACTTTAGGTCCTTTATATCAATAATTGTATTTATTTACTGCAGATGTTCTGTTTTGAAGACGAGAATAATATAGTAGCCTATAACACCCACCAGATGTCACATTCAACCCATCCATCCATCCATGTACCCATCAATCTTTTTTTTTCTTTTTTTTTCTACTGCTTACTCTCATTTGGGTCATCGGTGAACTGGAGGCTATCCATGCACCTGACTTTGGACAAAAAGCATTGTCCATGCTGGACTGTTTGCCAACCAATCGCAGGGCACATGTAGACAAACAAGCATTCAGACTTACAATCACACCTATGGACAATTCAGTCTTCAGTGGCGACCAGTCCAGGGCGTTGCACACCTCTCGCCTCACTTCAAATGTCGCAAAAGGATGGTCGTATCAACCTGATGTGCAAGTTTTTGGAATGTAAGAGTAAACATTCAGAGACATGTCGGAGACAAATGATTCCAACTAAGGACCTCTCCTGAACCTCCGAACTGCGAGGCAGATGTGCTAACCACTAAAGCGCCATGCTGCCCCCACATTGTAACCACTTAACTGAATTAAACAAATTAGACACCCTTGTTAACATTTTGAAACAATAGTAGGGCCTACTAATATACTGTATTGATGTGTGTCAAGACTAACAGGTTTCATCTCAGGCAAACACACACAGACAAGTAGTCTAATTATTATAGTTTAAAAACGTCCCATCACTACTGTATGAGGACTATGTGACTAGTTTATCAAGAGAAAAAGTAATTTTCCACCACCGCACGCATCTGCTGGATCGGGTGTTGCATTGCCCCAAATGCAAAATGGCAATTGCAGTAAAGCAGCATGAATGACCTTGATTTGTAATTTTATTTTCTTTCTCTCGGTTGTTTAATGTCAACCATTATAGTCTGGCTCCTGTCTGGCTGTCAGTGCTTTCCTTTGCCAACAATACATTGATTGCTTTATAAACATGACAGCACTGGCCAGTGGAGGAGAGAACACACTCCAGAGAATCGTGAATTTTGTTGTTGTTTCGTTTTTGTGGAATGAGCCTTTTCAGGGATATGCTGACATAACACATACTGAAGAAGCTTTAAAGGAGACATTGTGCATTTCAAGGATCAAGAATTGTAGAAGAGTCTAAATACTCAAGTACAAGTAGATACTATTGGAGAGAGCCAGTCCTCGCCTCGCAAGCTGCACTTTGACCCCAATTGCAAACAAACAACTGCGAAGGTGAAGGACACGCGAGCTACCACGAGACCGCGTGGATTCTTACCCCTACTGGAGGCGTCACAAACCTCTGAATTCATTCTTGTGTGAACGGTGTATATGCAGTTGGCACATTGTCAAACGGTTTCTATTGGAGAGGAGAGACGGCCCGATTTGTCTAAGCAAATTTAGCATCTGCTTGAGGCCCTGCGACCACTAAGGGTCCCCGAGAGCAATTAACAGTCGACTGAGTCTGGCATATTGAGGGAGAGACAACAGAGAAGCATAAAATGTTAGGTTTGGATTACAGTAGTTTATTTAAATATTTTTTGTACTAACTATTTTGCACATTTTTACATCGTTTTAAGATCCAATTTTTAAACTTCGTCTTTGTTTTTTTAAGCAATTTCTGTCACCTTGCTTCATGTATCTCTGCTCACATACCTCATTAGTTAAGTATTTGCTTGATATTTTATTCTTTATTTTGTTTCATACTTTTTATTGAACATTTTTAGCATTTTTGGAACTTTTTATGATTTTGCACTTTACTGTTGTTCTTGCACTCAGAATTATTTATGCACATTGCTGCTTCATTCTATTTTTTAATATAAAACAATAAACCATTTTTTTTTTGCACTTTTACAGTACATAACCTGAACAATTGTTTATTTTTTTAGTTACTTTTAACTTTTAGAAGATCCAGATGATGTTAGTATTCCACATAGTGCTTCTCTTGGAATGTTGTATAACTGCTCTTGGAGCTGAATGATTGTGCAACCTTTTGAGATAAAAAAATAAATAAAAAATACATTGGTAGGATAAGTTAGTCATGACTAAGAAATTAATTGTATGGGTGGTCATGTTAATTAACCCCAATGTTTCATAACAGGTTGGTAACTTGGTTGTTTGATTTCACTCTTGATGGGTGAGTAGGCACTCCAAAGAACCCAACTATGTGTGTGCAAGACATTAAAAGGTCTGTTTTCCATAATAAATACCCTTTAAATATCAGCAGGTGTTCCTGTTCCTCTCTTCTATAATTCTTCTGCATTCTTCCTTTCAGTTCCTCAAGTCTTGGAATCAGTCTCGTAGTTTTCCCTCCTTGTTTCCATCCTGTCAAATCCTCCCACGATTAGTCAGGGTGTCGCCATGATTCACTCAGCATCCATCACTTTCATCTGGGCCACTCCTGTGAGATGCTGAGCTTCAGCGCGTCACCCATGACATATTGTACCGTTTACTGACTCTTTTAATGTCCTCTTTCTTCTCATCCTGCCCAGATTTTCCTGAAATCTTCTCTTCCCACCCTGACATATGCTCCCTCCACCCTTCCGAACCCATCACAGGCAGGACACAGTGAGAGCGCATTAATCAACGGGGTGTGTTGTGAACATCATTTATTGCCATCACAAAACCTCATGATGCAGTCTTTATGTGTTTACATGTGTGTAATGTTTGGCCTTGTTCATGTTAATAGTGTTAGAGCCACCACGTCGACATGATGCCGTGCAGCTTGGATGTAAACCGGTTCTCACAGTTAAGCAGTGGGTACTGACTCACCACATGAAACCTCTATGCTCCTCTTTGAAGACTGAAATGCAGACAATTTAATGCGAAATTAGTCAATTCCTCTCCATCTTGTTTTCATGATTCATTTCCAAAGTTGGACCGGGATTTTTTAAGTGTGCCGAAATGCTCAACTCTTGACACTCGTTCTTTACCAATTTACAGGCATACAGGTATTTAACAACTTAAATAAGGATTTTGATTAAATCAAATGTGAGAGACCCCACAGGATGGGTGTGTTCCAACTGCTCTTAAAGTGGAGGGCGTACTTAAGACGACCAACATCGACATTATTAATCACGCGTCTCCTCATCCAAAGCAGACATCTGTTGTAATACCAAGATTGACCTATGAGAGGCAGCATGGTGCCACATTGCATCCAGACTGGTGGAAAGAAGAAGTAGTAGTAAGAAAAGTCTTCTCTTTCTAATTTTTAATGTGTTGAATTTCCTTGGAGACATGTTATTAAAACACTAAACACAACTAGCTGCTCCTTTATTTGTGTCTGGCAACAGTGTGTTTCACATCACAATCGTAAATATTAAACAAGATGACCATTTTCCATTGTTGGCCCTGACCATTTTCCAAGTAGAGGGGAAAAGGAAAAATCAGACCTTGCAGACCTCACACCACAGGATAATCACTGAGGATAATCTTTTAGAGACATCCAATATTCGGGCATTTGTTGACTTCTATCAGAGGAGAGCTCAAATTAGGCCTAATTATCGATACATATGTACCCTACTTAACAAATATTACGTTTCTTTCTGTCAATCGATGCAACTATTTTCTGTATTGGTTACTCCTGGTTGCGCGAGGAGCTGAAGTTTATTAACATTGGACGATAGGCTGCCAGTCAACCACGGGGCAAATATAGAAACAGGCTACTAAAGTTGGGTAGTAAAGCGCTACAGTTACTCCTTAAAGTTATTTAAGTAACTGTGGTGATGAACACTCAGTAGTTTTAATGCAACACACTTTATACTTGAGTATTTTTGTTAAGAATAAATGTAACTTTTCAATTGAGCTACATTCCGCGTTCCCTTTATTTTTATTTGTGTATTCGTGTCTTGTCATTCACACTACCATCACTGAGTGGATTCTGAACCCACGCTGCCTGCACAGAAGTCAGGTTGGTGACTCAATACACCATCAGTAACCACATTTCTTTCTAGTTTCTTCAAAATACCGTTCCCAAATGTTATGTTTCTTTAAAAAGCAAAACATTGCTCCAATGCTCGCCCTGCAGTTCTGAATTTACTTTTAGTGTGCCATCATCAATGCAAAACATTATTACTAATTATGATTGATTAAAAAAAAGAAAATAATTAAAGCTCTACCCACAGAGAATGCAGCATTTTATATTTCATACTAGTGTTTCATTCATAATAAAATATCCGTAAAGTGGGAGATCTGTAGCTAATATTTCTTTTTACAAGCCAGTGTACTATCCAAATTGTTGTGGTAATATGTTTTAATATTACCACAGCACTCCAACACTGTAAAATGCAGGTTCGAGAGTTGGTGAAAAAAGCTAAAACTTGACAAACCATGTGGGACTCACTAAGCCCTAAAACTGTATCGCCACCAGCTGTTTTCTTCTCCGTGCAGCCTTCTGCTTTGTAATCATTTTTATATCCAGATGCTCCTTTGACATTGACTATTTGTCTTCTGTTTTCTGTTACATGTTCCATCTGTTCATGCATTGGAGTGTTATTTTTCCATTCTTTAGTTGATGATTTTTTTGCGGGGGAGAGGGCAGGGGGTATCTTGCCATATTAACAATAATGCTGACGGTCCTAACTACAATTGTGTTGGTTAATATAATGTTGCAAACTGTCATGGATCATCTTTTTAAACAAAAAATAAACAAGAACATTTTAAACGAGGAACCATTTTTTATTGTCTCATGTCTCATGTCATGTTTCAAAGGTCAAATCGTCACAGCTTTTGTCTATAGGGAACGGTCTCTTTCTAACAACTAAAATGATCGTCAAAATCTTCAGGGATTTTTATTGTTCAATGCTAGACGAAGAATGCGATTGTATTTTTAGAGGCTAGATGGTCAACATAGCTGAAGTCAGAGGTCAGATTGATAGGTTCATGCTCCTTGTCGGTATTTTACTTGCAGTGCTTCCCACTGCAGCAGGTACATGAAAAATCTCCCTCTGTTACTTACTGTGGGCGGGTGTTTCACAGCATAAGGTCAATTACTTTTATAAATCATGCACAGAAAGAATGGCTTCTGTCACACGCACACACATACACACACACTTACACACACATTTCCTGAGTGACTTCGAGGGTCTCTGCTATTTGAACAGATGTGGGCAGACTGAGCGTGCCTAGATCCCCCCCCTGACCCGAGTGTGCACTTCCTGCTTCGAAAGTTAACACCCAGAGAGAACAATCACAGTCTGTGCCCTCAAAGCATGCATATAGCCACAGTGCATCAACACAGTGAAAGTTATGCTCTTTAACGTCAACTTGCAAGCAGTAAATGCAGAAAGAACCTGTTTAGGGAAGGGGTGCAAATTTTAAGGGGCAGGGAGGAATATATATATATATATATATATATATATATATATATATATATATATTTATGCAGCCCTATGGGGAATGCAGCCCTATGGGGGGCACAAGTCAGTGCAAACTGTAGGCCGGTCCCAAGCCCGGATAAATGCAGAGGGTTGCGTCAGGAAGGGCATCCGGCTTAAAACCTTGCCAAACAAATATGAGCGTTCATCCAAAGAATTCCATACCGGATCGGTCGTGGCCCGGGTTAACAACGTCCGCCACCGGCGCCGTCAACCTGCAGGGCGCTGTTGGAAATTCAGCTACTGTGGGTCGAAGTCGAAGTCAAAGAAGAAGAAGAAGAAGAGGTGGAAAGCGGGTTCTTCGTCAGAAAGAGAAGAGGAAAACACAGAGCCTAGAACTGAATGTGGGGACTTTGAATGTTGGGACTATGACAGGACAATCTCGGGAGTTGGTTGACATGATGATTAGGAGAAAGGTTGATATATTGTGTGTCCAGGAGACCAGGTGGAAAGGCAGTAAGGCTAGAAGTTTAGGGGCAGGGTTTAAATTATTTTACCATGGTGTAGATGGGAAGAGAAATGGAGTCGGGGTTATTTTAAAAGAAGAGTTGGCTAAGAATGTCTTGGAGGTGAAAAGAGTATCAGATCGAGTGATGAGGCTGAAATTTGAAATTGAGGGTGTTATGTGTAATGTGATTAGTGGCTATGCCCCACAGGTAGGATGTGACCTAGAGGTGAAAGAGAAATTCTGGAAGGAGCTAGATGATGTAGTTCTGAGCATCCCAGACAGAGAGAGAGTCGTAATTGGTGCAGATTGTAATGGACATGTTGGTGAAGGTAATAAGGGTGATGAAGAAGTGATGGGTAAGTACGGTATCCAGGAAAGGAACTTGGAGGGACAGATGGTGGTAGACTTTGCAACAAGGATGCAAATGGCTGTAGTGAACACTTTTTTCCAGAAGAGGCACGAACATAGGGTGACCTACAAGAGCGGAGGTAGAAGCACACAGGTGGATTACATCTTGGACACTAAAGAAGGAGAAAAGGATCTATACAGGCTGGCCAGACAGAGGGATAGAGATGGGAAGGATGTGCAGCAGGTTAGAGTGATTAAGGATAGAGATGGAAATATGTTGACTGGTGCCAGCAGTGTGCTAGGTAGATGGAAAGAATACTTCGAGGAGTTGATGAATGAGGAAAATGATAGAGAAGGGAGAGTGGAAGAGGCAAGTGTGGTGGACCAGGAAGTGGCAATGATTAGTAAGGGGGAAGTTAGAAAGGCATTAAAGAGAATGAAAAATGGAAAGGCAGTTGGTCCTGATGACATTCCTGTGGAGGCATGGAAGCATCTAGGAGAGGTGGCTGTGGAGTTTTTGACCAGCTTGTTCAATAGAATTCTAGTGCGTGAGAAGATGCCTGAGGAATGGAGGAAAAGTGTACTGGTGCCCATTTTTAAGAACAAAGGTGATGTGCAGAGCTGTGGCAACTATAGAGGAATAAAGTTGATGAGCCACACAATGAAGTTATGGGAAAGAGTAGTGGAGGCTAGACTCAGGACAGAAGTGAGTATTTGCGAGCAACAGTATGGTTTCATGCCTAGAAAGAGTACCACAGATGCATTATTTGCCTTGAGGATGTTGATGGAAAAGTACAGAGAAGGTCAGAAGGAGCTACATTGTGTCTTTGTAGATCTAGAGAAAGCCTATGACAGAGTACCCAGAGAGGAACTGTGGTACTGCATGCGGAAGTCTGGAGTGGCAGAGAAGTATGTTAGAATAATACAGGACATGTACGAGGGCAGCAGAACAGTGGTGAGGTGTGCTGTCGGTGTGACAGAAGAATTTAAGGTGGACGTGGGACTGCATCAGGGATCAGCCCTGAGCCCCTTCCTTTTTGCAGTGGTGATGGATAGGCTGACAGATGAGGTTAGACTGGAATCCCCGTGGACCATGATGTTTGCAGATGACATTGTGATCTGCAGTGAAAGCAGGGAGCAGCTGGAGGAACAGTTAGAAAGATGGAGGCATGCACTGGAAAGAAGAGGAATGAAGATTAGCCGAAGTAAAACAGAATATATGTGCATGAATGAGAGGGGTGGTGGGGGAAGAATGAGGCTACAGGGAGAAGAGATGGCAAGGGTAGAGGACTTTAAATACTTGGGGTCAACCGTCCAGAGCAATGGTGAGTGTGGTCAGGAAGTGAAGAAACGGGTCCAAGCAGGTTGGAACGGGTGGAGGAAGGTGTCAGGTGTGTTATGTGACAGAAGAGTCTCTGCTAGGATGAAGGGCAAAGTTTATAAAACAGTGGTGAGGCCAGCCATGATGTATGGATTAGAGACAGTGGCACTGAAGAGAAAACAGGAAGCAGAGCTGGAGGTGGCGGAAATGAAGATGTTGAGGTTCACTCTCGGAGTGACCAGGTTGGATAAAATTAGAAATGAGCTCATCAGAGGGACAGCCAAGGTTCGATGTTTTGGAGACAAAGTTAGAGAGAGCAGACTTCAATGGTTTGGACATGTCCAGAGGAGAGAGAGTGAGTATATTGGTAGAAGGATGATGACGATGGAGCTGCCAGGCAAGAGAGCTAGAGGAAGACCAAAGAGAAGGTTGATGGATGTCGTGAGGGAAGACATGATGGCAGTTGGTGTTCGAGAGGAGGATGCAGGAGATAGGCTCTCATGGAAAAGGATGACGCGCTGTGGCGACCCCTAACGAGACAAGCCGAAAGGAAAAGAAGAAGAAGATATATATATATATTTATATAGTAGAAGTAGTGGTGCTCATGATAACAAGCAAAATGCTAATTTCAAAATGCAACGGTGCCTTTGAAAGCCCTCCTTTACTCCCATGGATTCAAGCTCTACAGTACTTCCCTTCCTTATAAAGAGTCGCTGTGAAGATGTTTTAAGACAGGTTTAACTAATTCCACTTTAAAACACTATAAAAAAAACTATATGTATTATCTAAACCTGGAATATTTCTTTTTGATGACAATCAATATAGGCCTCCTTTAACCATTTCCCTTTGCCAGGGACCGCACGGTGGTTTAATGGTTACTTCTGACTCACAGTTCTGAGGTTCTGGATTAAAATCTCGGCACCGGCCTTCCTGTGTTGAGTGCTTGCCTGGATTTCCTCCGGGTACTCCAGCTTCTTCTTCCATTCCCCAAACATGCATCTTGGGCTCATATAAGACTCTAAATTACCCATAAGTGTAAGCGTGAATAGTTGATCATGATAATTATTATTATACTGATTATAATCCCCAAAGTGGAAATTCAGTTTACTATCTGCTGTTTATATATTTTGTGATGCACACCAACACACATGAAGGCAAGCAACGAGAGAAGTCAGAGTAAACGGGGCATGCAAACAGTGCTGTACCTCTTGAGCTGGAGGGGTGGGGTGGTACCTTGCTCAAGAGCATGTTGACAGTAGCCAGGATGCAGACTAGCATCTCTCCAACTTGTTCCCACTTTTATATTTTGTCTTTAGCGAGACTAGAATTGTGAAGTCATGTCCTTACAGATTAGCTACTACCTACTGTGTATGTGCCCTGTGATTGACAGCCAACCAGGTCAGGGTGTACCCGGTTGGACAAGGGCTATAGAAATTATATATTTTTCAAAGACTAACACTTTATTTCTAAATTGATATGCATGCAAATGATTGTTATTAAATGACCAGTTATTGACAACAAAGAATAACATAACACGATGCAGCAGGCCAGTATTATTTTTTTCCCTTCCCAAGGAGTTTCAGGGTCAAGCTATTGAAATATGATCCGCTTCTTGGTTGAGAAACGCTGGCCGGTTATTGTATGTATGTCATATAAGTCACTAACATGGAGTGCAGAACTCAGTTTCTCCGTGTGTTTGTGTGTGTGTGTGTGTGTGTGTGTGTGTGTATGTGTGTTTTCGAAGCGTGACCCATTATGAGAATAAAAGATAAGAGGGATCACAGATGTCAAAGCCTAAAGAGAAAGCAAGACAAGAGAAAAATATTTGAGGAAATACGAGGCCTTTGGAGAATAACAGAGGAAATGTGTGAAGGGAAGTACATAATAAACTATAATAACAGATTTAAAAAAAAAAGTATTGCTAGAAGGCTGAAAAGGGTAGATTGTTGGAAATGTAGCAAGACAACCTACAGGAAAAGTGTACACTGTATTCCTGATAACTTAACTCTTGTTTTTCTCTTATCATGATACTCCACATAAACCACAATTACTACTGCTTAGACATTTTTTCCCCCTTTTCTGTGGAATATTCCACTTGTAAAAGACTCATTTGTTTGTAGGAAGCACAACTATAAACCTTTGCTCTAAAAGGCTTTCAAAAACAAAAAGGAATGTCTCCATTTCACCAAAGGAAATCAAAAAGTGCATGGCCTCACAGTGTTCCAGTTTCGTTGAAATACAACGTCGCGGCAGAGGCCCTTGCGTTGCATGACAATCTGTTGTCAAAATATTTATCTGTTTCTGTGCGTGATGTTGATGAATCACTTATACTGTCAAGAGGAAAGGTCATGCTTTTTTTATGTTGCTCACTCATACTGTGTAAAGACAATGCTGAAGACGGGAGGAAATCTGAGATTTTGCTCTTGTGCAATGGTTGGACTTCATCACAAAATCAAAGCAGAGCCATGTAAACTTTGAGAGCGTGAGTGAGTTGCGTGCCATGGAAGGAGCGCCAAATTGTCAGTCACATTACCAGCAAGATGAATGTTTCTAGTTGGCTTGTTAACTGTGGGTTGTGTTTATTTGGTATAAAGTACATTGGTTTTTAGCATCTCCAAAAATAATCTTTAACAATCAGAATTTCATGGTTGTTTGGAAGTGTGCATGTGAGCTCCAGATCATGTCGACCTGTTGACCCATCATCTCAACTGGAATGAGTGGGGAGAAATGTGTTTTTCAATTCTGATCATGGTTAAGAAATCATGATTTAAAACAGACAATGCTATTGTGTGTGCGTGTGTGTGTGTGTGCATCTGTGTGTATGCACAAGAGAGGCTGTCATGACATCACTGTTTCCACAGAAAATCATGTTTCCAAAGAACTGGTTTTCCACTCAAACAAGGATCTTCTCAGTCTCTCATTTTCTCAGAGTCTCTTTATCCAGTATAATGTCGGTTGTGACAAAATTATGTTTCTTTGACTTGGAAGATCCCACCGAGGGTGAAGTCATACGATTTTATACTGCATGCATTATCATTTAAAGGAAAACAGCAGTTAATTTCACTCTGAACCAGGAGAAGAAACGGAGATTAAGTGGAAGTGTAGACATGACCATAATGACACAATTGCTGTCATCACAACGCCCAAACAACATCAACTGCATCAGTGTGGTGACCTCATGGCACATGCACTCACACTGGAGCCACGAGCAGGGCTTTAGTCACTCTTGCAGCAATAGGAGATTATGTGTAATCTTCTGGAATCAAGGCATCCATTTTCTATAGTGTCTGTCCTCATTTGGGTTGCGGGTGAGCTAGAGCCTGCCCTAGCTGATTTTGGCCGAGAGGTGGGGTGCACTCTGGACTTATTGTCAATCAGCGCAGGGCACATACAGACAAACAACTATTCACACTCACATTCGCACATATAGACAATTTAGAAACTTCAATTATCTTGTTTTTATAATGTGGCAGGAAGCCGGAGTACCTGGAGAAAACCCACATCAACACCGGAGAAAATACAAACACCACGTAGGAAGGCCCAAGCCGAAATTTTAACCCCGAACCTTAGAACTGTGAGACATATTTGCTAACCTGCCCTATTGGATTAAAATCATTAAAAAAAAGAAATGTACTATATACTGCATGTATGAAATTGGTGTAGTCACTGGTAACTTGGAATCTCCACAATGGATCATTGATTGTTGGCCACTTTTGCAGAAAGTGTTACAGTTCAATTCAGCTACGTCATGTTGAACAGCATGCTGATCTAGTTTGTAATTTCACCAAGGGTGTGGGAAAGAAGGAGATAGCACCTTAAATCGTGGCACATCATAGCAGAATGTAACCTGCCAATTAATTTAATGACAAAGAGAAACACTATAACCAATGAAAGACAGATTGTATTTTGTGTTATTTCTTCATGACTGTTTATTTGATGAAGATAATGTTTTATAATAGAAAGGCAAATATTGTGTAGCATATGGTTGAATCAGGGTGTCACAGAACTATGAGAAGTAGTACCCTCAATACAGATTTAAATGTGAAAAATAAAAATAAAAAATGCTAGGTACACTGACCACAACCGGGGTCAGGCTCTGTGGTATGATTGCCATGTCACAGGCGCAACCAAAGTGATAGCACACTCTGTCATACTCCCACTCGCTTTCAGAAGATGGCCCATGTCCCACACACGTGTCTCATTGCAATCATACCATCTGGGGGTCACTTGTCAATGGGATCCTTCCAACTGGACATGCCACAAATGGCCTCATAGCGACCATCCCACTTGACACCATTTGTCATAGGAATTGCATGTGCTACTCCTCATTTCTGTGGTGAAACTTGACCAGGCTAACTTGTCACCACTGTGTACATTTTAACTAACACAAGGCCCCAAATTCTTATGTGGTTTGACTCATTTCACTCTGGTCACATATCTTATTGCATTGGCCCTGAGCCCCATTAATCACTTCCTAAGATGAACCTGATAGCTGGCGAATACAAAAAGAACATACCAATTTGAAATGGAATACACCCTCTTAAATTATTGAGGAGTCACATTCTGGTCAGACTAAGACAAAGACAATCATTTTTTAAATAAAAAGCTATTTTGAACCAGCACCTTGGAGACATAGAAAGAAACAGTAGCAAATGAGTTTGAGAGACAGGAACAAAATGTGCTTTCTTGCTGACCTCAGATTGAACCAGTGATATAAGGAATCAGGGTCAGAGCGCCAGAAAATTGCATTTACGTGTGGGCTTAAGCTTTGACTCACAACTGTAGATTTAGAACATGAAAACATCTCTCAGAGAACATACAAGCATAGCTTTGTCTTCAATATCTTCTCCAGTTGCTGGACAAAAAAACAAACAAAAAACAAAAATGACCATCTTAAATCTCATATTTACCTCTTCCCAACTTCCAAAAACATGCATGTTAGTTTCTCACCAAAGGCTACAGAGAGGCACTACGGATGTTAAAGTTTTACTTTACTGTTCTAAAAATAGCTCACAAGTGATAAGATATTGTGATTTCCTATGAATGTTGTAGAAGTGATCATTTGAAATTGTAAACAGTTGCAGCAAGTGTTGCATATTGATATTTACCTGTTTCCTACCTCGTTAAATCATTGTTGATAATTATTGTGAGAAATACTTGCCATGATCAGTGTCTTCACGTAGATGTCTATCATTGGTCATTATTAATTACAAATAATCCAGCCCTTCGCATTAATACCAATAAACAGCTCACCCTTTCAAAAATGTTGTTGACCGCTGACCAAGAGAGTAGGCATTTAGGTTCACCACTTAAGCAACAGACTTGATCTCATGGAACAAATAAAAAAAAAATGTAAAAAAGCACTTTTGGCAGGTGAAAGCTCCAGAGTCGAGGCTTACCTGTGCGGCAATAGTGGACTGTAAGAAATGGACTTTTGTGTTCCTGGGGAAACTGAGCATTTCATACTGCTACGTTAGTTGATTTGAAGAGTCTAAACTGCCAATGACTGTGAATGTGTCAATGGTTGCTGTTTATTATGTGCTCTGTGATTTTCTGGCAAACAATCCAAGGTGTGCCCTGCCTCTCCCAAATTGAGCTGGGATAGGCTATAGCCGGACTGTGACCCTGAACTGGATAAGTGGTTAAAAAACCTTTTTTTTTTTTTTTTAATATATATTTAAAATGGGTGTGTTAATGGGCGGCACGGTGTAGACTCGACTGGTTAGAGCGTCTGCCTCACAGTTCTGAGGACCAGGGTTCAAACCTCGGCCCCGCCTGTGTGGAGTTTGCATGTTCTCCCCGTGCCTGCGTGGGTTTTATCCGGGCACTCCGGTGTCCTCCAACATCCCAAAAAACATGCATGGTAGGTTAATTGACAACTCTAAATTCCCCGTAGGTGTGAATGTGAGTGCAAATGGTTGTTTGTTTGTATGTGCTCTGCGATTGGCTGGCAACCAGTTCAGGGTGTACCCCGCCTCCTGTCTGATGATAGCTGGGATAGGCTCCAGCACGCCCGTGACCCTAGTGAGGAGAAGCGACTCAGAAAATGGATGGATGCATGGATGGGTGTGTTAATGGAGCTTGAATAGCACATGCGGTCGGTAAATAAAAAACAAGCAGTAATATAAAATTGCAACCATACAGTAATTGGCCTAAAACATTTTGGCCACACCAGTCTTTTGACGAGATAGTGTGTGTGGTTACTGGTCTGTAACATATCAGGTAAGGTCATCGAGAGAGTGAAACAAGACACATTGAAAGACAGAGCAAACGTGCTCCTTTGACCTTGCGACACACAAACACTAAGACAGATGCTCTCTCAGTCTCACTCTTTCATTGCATCACCCTCACACACAACGCATACGTATGAGTGATATTCCTATCACTGCTTTGACGGTGGGTGATCCGCTGCGCTTGACCTTTTTTTATTGAAGTTGTATGCTCAATGTCACCACTTTGATGTAAAAGTACAATAGCTTGTGTGTGTGTGTCTTTACTCACAAATTCTTAACCTACCACAAAGAATGTCACACAGAGCTACATACATGCCGACTTTCTTGTAAAACATATGTTAAAGCAACCTCAAAACCTCCACTTCCACACACATCCATGCACAAACCCACAGTCCCTCATCACGGGAAACAGAAACCTCACACAAGTACAGATGTATTGGGTGTGTTGCACACAAATTGAACATAATATCTAGTATTCATTCATAATACATTTAGGGGATTTTTAAGTACAATTTGAACATTTGTAACTGCCGTACAAGTTTGAAAAACTTCCATTTAATTTGAACATGGCTCACTTTCTGCTGAAATACCCACTGTTGGTTTGTCTCTTCCCCTAACACTTCCAATTCCATCAATTGAAACTTCATTTTACATTAGTGTTCCTCTTACAAATTGCTCAAGGTGAAAACCACCAGAGCTACCAAAAGTGTAAAACCTTAATTTATAGGGCAGTCTCCACCACTTTACGCCTGTTTTCAATTGTGCCAAAATCTTAATAGATCACGCAGAAGACGCCCACTCACAGCATGCACAATCTGTTCACGTCAACATGCAATTCAGCTCACACTTTTTGAGATCTTCATAAATTAGGTCCCAAGTGACTTAAGATGCTCCAGCATAATGGTAAAGCCCAATTAAAACTTTCCACATTGATCGTCCACAAACTGCACATAGACCACGGATGCACATGCAGTTCCATTTAAGCTACATTTCGGGTTGATGTGTTCCACGCCTGCGTGTTGGTCCACGCATCCCCACTGCGTTTGTTATAGCTAATGTTTGGGATAGTTCACGTTAGAAGTTTTGAGCCATCTGGTTATCTTTATGTTCCTTTAAATTTGACTCATAAAAATGGGGATACCGGCAGATGTGTTCACATAAGTGCGAGGCACCCATGTTGTTGTTTTTTATTGCTCTATCGCTTTGTATGCGTACAGTCCGTGCGGTCACAAAAATTGAGCTGGCGCATTACGATAGACGAAGAAGACTTAATTGATCTCACAGCAGGGAAATTCATTCATATTTCGGTCAAGTAGTCCAACGTGCACCCTGCGGAGACGGAGACGCAGAAAATCAACACTTAGTCGCACAACCGAGCAATGCTGCAAGGTAGATTAACGTGCATTACAATGTACTGTACATCCATGTATGGTATTTTCATTACTGCAACAAGTTGCATTGTTGACTGTACTTAGACAATTTGTCAGGTCATTTTCATCATCTCACTAATGTGTCGGAAAAAGGAACATTTGGTGCTTTGTTTTATTGTAACCAATAAAGGCATCACTCTCTGACTGGAACATCATCAAGATGGTTCGCTTAGGTTTAGGGCACGATGGGCTTTCTTGAGCAGGTCTGATAAGGACTCACACTGTCGGTGGTCCAGTCTTAAGGTCTTTTCTCTGAGCAAATCAAGATGGCTGAGGCCATCTGTGGACAAATCCAGTGTAGCTTATTTCGGTGCTAAGTGACTTGAAATGGTAATGATATTGTGTATTAATCCATGGCCACACACAATTTAAGGGGTCATTATATAACGACAATCTCTGAAGCTGTTGAATATAAATGAAAAGTTTCCAAGTTGAGCTGAAATGTGAATGTTGAAATAGACAAGGGGTCCTTTTACCTCAATGGGCTGGGACCATTCCCCCCCCCCCCCCCCCCCCCCCCTTATCCCTCTCCCTTGCACACCCTCCATTTGTCATCTTTCAAGACTACACATCCTCTCTTTTCAATCAGGCTTTTGCTCTTTCCATCTGTCTCTTCTCTCATTCATTGATTCCCTCTGAAGATTCTGCCAAAGGAATTAGGAGTGTGCTTCATTCACAGGTCATCTGTGTGAGCATGTGTGTTAATTACTGCTGCTTCAAGTGATTCTCCAGCTGTAACCTCATGTCTCTCCATAGTTTCATCTCCATCCAAATCATGCTAAGCATTAAACAGTGGAAACACATGCGTGCACGCACGCGCACACATGCACACACACACGTATTATGTTTCCATCCGTACAGATCATGCAGCTAAATTAAATTACTGAGTACTTTCTATACATACGGTAAACAAAGCCAGACCGGTTTAGTTTGTGTTGGGACGTTCCGTTTTTCACATAGTCACACAAAGTCAGATAACACAGAAAATACCATTCATTAGCTTCCAAGCCCACAGTAAAGCCTTCCATCCATTCATTATGCTGTACCTTTTGCCCTCACTAAGGTCGAGCAGTATAAATATTACCATTACATGTATATTTGCTTTTATTTTGCTTTTTTTTCTCAACAATCTAATTATACCAATTATCAATAAGTATGGCAGCACCTGACCATGCCTTCTTGTACCGTGTGATGATGTATTCTTACACTATTGAGTGTCAAACATTCCAGTTACATTAGTTTTATTATTTGCATAATGTACAAATTTTGGGCCACTTAAAAAAAAAAAAATGGCCGATTGTAGAATTAGTTGCATTGAGGTATTTAAATTGCTTTTGTTTTCTCATTCTATTGAACTACTACTACTACTGTACGATTGTAATCTTCATCCATGAATATAAATTGCCATGGGAGCTGAAAATGTTTCAGTGCAACTGTACACATACAGAATAATTTTAAAAAAAGAGGAAGGTCTACAACCGTAACCCAAGAAAAAATAATAAAAATTAAATAAAAAACAAATAATAATAATAATTAGAGATTATGGAATGTACTGCAGAGGAACAGTTGATATTGTAAACATTCTTTTTTTGAACAAGTAGCCATTGTAATTCACGTGTTTTCTATTGTAGAGTATATTGCGGCTTAGTAAGCTACCATCACTGCCAACAAATTGATTGTTAGTTTGTCTCTATGTTCAGCATGCTACTTCAATTACTATTCATCCATCCATCCATTTTCTTTACCGCTTATCCTCACTAGGGTCGCGGGCTGCTGGACTCTAACCCAGCTATCTTCGGGCGGGCGGCGGCGTACACCTTGAACTGGTTGCCAGCCAATCGGAGGGCACATATTAACAAACAAGCCAATCGCAGGACACCTATAAACAACCAACCATTCGGCCTCACATTCACACCTACGGGCAATTTAGAGTCCTCAATCAACCTACCACGCATGTTTTTTGGGATGTGGGAGGAAACCGGAGTGCCCGCAGAAAACCCGCGCAGACATGGGGAGAACATTCAAACTCCACACAGGCGACGCCGGGATTTGAACCCCGGTCCCCAGAACTGTGAGGCAGATGTGCTAACCAGTCGTTCACCGTGCCAGCTACTTCAATTATTATGGTTATGAAATTTCAAAGACAAGTCCCTGTGTGGTTTTAGCTCAAACTGTTTGGAGCAGATTGACTAACAAGGATTTTCTGTGCTTGAGAACCACTGCAGTCAGCACAGCATCACAACGGGTGGTCGATCCACATCCTCCCCTCAGCTATTAAAACAAATAGATTTTTATCCAAGAATGTCTCCATGTTTTGGTGCCTTCAGGAGAGACTGTGCGCGCCTGTAAGAGCAGACATTAATGTGTTTATCTCTTTCCATAATGAGGAGTGTGTGCACACAAGTAATTGAGAAATGTTATGTGATTGGGATCATATTTCTGACATTAGCTCAAAAATGAAGAATAATCTGCATTTACAGAACTATGTACCTAAAACTAAAACATTTTTAAGATCCTGTAAATGTCCAGCAGACAATATTGTGTGCTTTTCACACCATTTCCTGTCTCTTTGAAATCAAACTGAATATTTTCAGATGGTGAAACGTGTTAGGGATGTGCAAAATGTGTGAAAGAGGCAATATTTCGTGCTTTC
This sequence comes from Phyllopteryx taeniolatus, assembly GCF_024500385.1. NCBI lineage: Eukaryota > Metazoa > Chordata > Actinopteri > Syngnathiformes > Syngnathidae > Phyllopteryx > Phyllopteryx taeniolatus. Next base: position 10,530,311 of record NC_084516.1, on the reverse strand, counting down.
ACATATTATTTCACATATTATTTTGAAATAATTTGAGTATACTGTATGTAGGCAGCCAAAATGAGCCAAATAGAGTCAGACAAAATTATTCCGTGTTGTGGTTGTTTTGCTGCCAACTGACCCCTTTTCAACTAATATTTGAAACATTTGAAATCTAGCACATATCTACAGAAGTCCTACAATTCATAACCAACTATTTGACTTGTGTACCTAAAAATATAGGTCCATCTGGTCCCAATGCAAGCAGACTAGCAGTAAAAGTGGAACAAATCTGGTCTTCGATGCCAACATTCATCCATTTTCAACACCTATCCCAGTCTAGACCCTTGCCCTCATCCATCTATGCATACTTGTGGAGGGCAATAATAATCTAAACTAGTTGCATCTACACTATGACTAGTTTCCTGACCTATTAGCAATGGATGAATACTGACTTTGTCTCCCTACATTCTTCGTCTGGCCTGGGAACGCCTCGGGATCCCCCCGGAAGAGATCGATGAAGTGGCTGGGGAGAGGGAAGTCTGGGCGTCTCTGCTAAAGCTACTGCCCCCACGACCCGACCTTGGATAAGCGGTATAAAATGGATGGATGGATGGATGACTTTGTCTCCAGCAAATAGAAGATCCTTGTTGCTGCCACCAGAAAAAAAATTTTTTATGTTAAAGATAACAAGTTAACATGTTTTGCAATGTTCCTTCTCTCACCTTTCTGCTTCTTTCCATCTGCTGTTTTTAGTGACAAGTGACTGTCTGGCCAATGGGTGATGGTCAGTGATGATGTGAGTTACTGAGGAACATAATAGTGAGGTCAATGCATGAAATGCATGCAGTTGCAAAGATTCGCCGCTGCAAAGAAGTGGAGGTCTGTACTCATAATGTTAGTCATTTTCTTTCTTATTGTAATTACATGTGCACGGTGGACGACTGGTTAAGAGCGTCAGCCTCACAGTTCTGAGGAGCGGTGTTCAATCCCCGGCCCCGCCTGTGTGGAGTTTGCATGTTCTCCCCGTGCCTGCGTGGGTTTTCTCCGGCACTCCGGTTTCCTCCCACATCCCAAAAACATGCACGGTAGGTTGATTGAAAACTGTAAATTGCCCATAGGTGTGAATGTTTGTTTGTTTGTATGTGCCCTGCGATTGGCTGGCAACCAGTTCAGGGTTGTACCCTGCCTCCTGCCCGATGATAGCTGGGATAGGCTCCAGCACGCCCACGACCCTAGTAAGGAGAAGCGGCTCAGAAAATGGATGGATGGATGGATGTAATTACATGTATCGTTGCCATTTTCCAAACTTAGGACCAGGGCCTAATACAAGTTCCAGGTTTTATTGGGTTACTCACTGTTACACTCAAGGCTCTTTTTCATTTATGGCTATTGAAAAAAAAAAGCCTTTTACTCCTTCAAATCCCAAAAACATGCTTGGGAGGTTCATTGAAGACTCTAAATTGCCCGAAGCTATGAATGAAATTGTGAATGGTTGTTTGTTTATGCAGGTATGTGCCCTGCACTAGCCTGGCATGCTGTCAAGGGTGTACCTTGCCACTTGTCTGAAGTCAGCTGGGATAGGCTGCAGCTCACCCGTGACCCAAGACAGGACAAGCACTATAGAAAATGGATGGATGGATGGATGGATGGATGGATGGATGGATGTCTGGGTTATGGCAAAACATGATGTCTGAGTAAGTTTGGGTCTCAGGGAGAGCGCATTTATAGCCTTGAATAATTGACTATAACTTTTTATTTACTCTTTGTAAGCATGGAAAAGCTTCATAGAGTACAGTGGTTAAGAGGCTATAGATGAGGAAAAGATGTTGAGGATAGCAGTGGAAACAATGTTGATTGACATTGGCGAAATCTGATTAAAATAAATGAATAAAATTTGGCTGCTGGAAAAAAAAAAACTTGAGAGGAAGATCCAGGAAGCAGGAAATGATGACAAATGATAACAGTGGTTGTAGGATAAAGAATGCAATGGGCAAAGAGAAGCAAGTATAAAGAGTGTGAGGGTTACGATAAGCATGCAACTGAGTGGTGTGTTTACACTGTACTGCACCACAAGGTTTTAAACCAGACCATTGCACTGCTGTGTGCGTTCTGAGTAGTTGATGTGTGTAGTTGACAGGTGGAATGTGAAATTATCAATTTTTGTTTTTTGTGCAACTTCCGCATAAATAATGTATGAGTACATGTATGGAAACAATATCAGAATTAATGCATCATGATATGTTGCATTTCTCTAACAAATATTCTCTAGACCAGACAAGAATGTGCTGAATCTCGGTCTCAGGTCACAGGTCAAGGTGTATTTTTCTTCAGAGAGCAACATTATCACACTGTTTTTCTTAAATTGTGCACAGTAAGCCAGAAGACGAGGTAAAGGGAGTTGTGGGAACGCTGTGGCAGTCATAGTTGGAGGGAATAAATGTTGAAAAACAAAAAACGGGGAGTGGAAAAATACTTGAAAGAGGGTGCAGAAAGATCAGTGGAGGGGGGGAGGAGACAGGAGGAATGAGTCGACGAGTTTTTAAAAAGTAAGGTAAATTTGGCAGGAAAGGGTGGGGGAGAAAAGAACGAGAGGATATATCAAGACAGGAAGGAAAAGGAGGGTTAGCAAAAGAGCTGAGGTGCCTGCATGACGCATGAAAACGGGAGACGGAGGGAGGAATAGAAGTAAGAGGGAAAGAGAATGATGGAGCTACTGACCCAGGAGGGAGAGAAGGAGAGATGTGGGGAAAGGACACAGAAGAGGTGGGGGTGATTCTTTCTTCAGCTGCTTTTTGAGGCCAGTACTTGGAAGTAATTGGTTCCTGATGTGAACCTGAGCTTAGATGTGCAAAGAAAAGGCCCCTCTGTAACATGCTAATGTTTTCCCCATGCTGATCTACTGGATGCTACACTAGCATTTTAGCATGGCTCCAGTCCCTTTTCAGCTATAGTGTAAAACTGCTGCAGACAACAATGTGTCCCCTAAAAGTTACAAATTTAAACCAAGTTATACCAAAGAAAATTATGCACTAATTTGGCGCCTGACCTTTGCTTACCCAAATCTCTTCAATCTGATATTATTTAAATAATATAAACCAGCCTTTTGGGTCAGTCAATGACAAATATAGCAATAATGATGCAACAGAAGTGTAAAAAAATAAATAAAAATTAAAAAAAATAAAAAAAAAGTGACGCAACAGTAAAATTGAATTAATTCAAAAGTGGAGAGAGAAAAAGAAAAAAAGCTGTTGGAATAGCATGTGATTTGGTGTTCAGCGTTCAATATAGCCTGAGGGAAGAAGCTGGAAAAACTGGTGTGCAGGGAGGATGACTAAATTTATTGTATTGTATCATTAAAACGCAGTCTCATTAATATTAGTTTAACATACACCAATAATCTTGATCTGCTTGAGTAGGCCCTGACAGAACAAAACAAAACAATTGGAACCACTACTTATCATTCAAGAATTTAGTATTTAACCTCAGATAAGGCCACCTTGGTTAAGATGTTAAAATTGGAATTCCTCGGGATTCATAACATCGGTTTGAACGCTTGTAGCTCTTTGGTTTAATATTACACCAGGTGGAGGGATGGAAAGGAACTTTGATTTCACCTACTGTGTTCAAAATGCATAGTTGTGAGGTTGGTTAATACCATAGGCATTATAGTGTTTGCCGATTTAAACATTTTTACATGCCTGATTAACACTACCGAGGCAATTTACTAAGAATAAATGTCTTTGAGAGCTTTATCAAAATTGTGTTCTTACAAAGATAAGGCTCTTTTATAATCTATTTTATTAGATGATATTAGTTTATTGCAGGTGAATCTATTGTAAGAGATATTTGTTATTTGGCCAGTAGAAAATAATGTTTTTTCTAGAAAAGCATGGAGCTGCCAAGCAATTTGTATTTTATTTCCCAATGACTTTTCAGTAAAGAAATTGATTTCTACAAAAACAAATGACCACCTCTTTAAAAGAAAAAATTATGTGATTGAAATTTATGTCACAACAATAAAGCTACAGCCTGGGTGTGATGACAATGCTTTAAGGGTGATTTCACAACAGGCTATAAAGTGCCGACAGGAATCCATTACAAAAGGAACAGTATCATAAATACTGGCACCGGCAGAGAGAAGCTTTTATCATCTGTCACAACCTGAGATGAAGGAAGTCAGCATGGCTAATCTGTCATCCGCAGTTCATACTTCTTTCCTGCTCATTCAGTCAGGGAGAGCGAACCAGAGCAGTAAACTGTCTGCCTGTCACCGTCTGCTCTGCAAATGGATGCTGCTGTCAGTTCAAGTCAAATACAGGCACTGTAGATGAAGGAGGACATGAGATCGTTCTGAAGAGACTATATCCTAATAAGGCTTCATTTGGGATCATGTTCATCTTTTGGTGGTGAAGTGGTTAACATTGCTCCTGCTCAATACAGTTAAAAAGTGGCTTGACTGGTCATCAATCGAGGGGGTAATTCACTTTTCTTTCTAAATCAGCTGGACTATACCAAGATATATATAAAATAAAGAATGTATTTTGGCATGAAGAGATTTTTTTTTCTTTTTGTTGTTGCAGTCTGCTTGCATTGAGGCCAAGTGGTGCAGTGACCAATTCAATTTAGCAGATGGAGCTCTGCTGACAAAGCTTGCTCTGTTGTCTGTAAGTTGGAACCCACTTTGTAATGCACATAACAACCACTCATAGGACTAGTTCATCCATCGCATTAAACTTGAGTTTAGTTAAAAAATATTCCCGCCCTACTATCCTAGCAGTAATACTGCTGGTTATTACAAACCCAAGTACATGTGTGAATATGGCATTTTGATTGTGCCACCTTAAAAACCCTAGCGTGGTGTTTCCACTTATTTTAAATGACCTGATGAATCGGATATTTTTATTGTGTAAATGAAAATGCAGCGGTGATATGAACTATTTGAATGCTTGATCAACTTCAGTTGTAAAAGATCTTAAGCAGAAAAAAGTACAAAAGGTTTTTGTAAGTTTTTTGTAAGGTTGACCCTTAATTCTTCATTGTACTTTCACTTTGCAACATGACAAATGCTGTTGCTCAAAGGGGAGCTAACTAATGTACAACTTTTTTTTTTTTTTTATCCTGTTCGGGTTTTAGGTCAAGCAGAATGGAAAATCTGTATCCCTTTCATGCCGAACAGTTTTACTGTGTCACAGTGGAGTTTTTAAGCTTCCGCTGTGGTATTATAATTGAGGTTTATTGAGAATCAGACTTGATCAGTCGAACAGAACAAAGTTTCTAGAAGGGGGAGAGAAACAAAGACAAAAGACAAAGCACTAATTGTAATCAGGATGAGAGAAGTAAATCATTACATTATCTACAACAATGAAACATTAAATATGAGTGTTTCATGGGGCTGTAGTGGTACACCCTATGAGGGAAGGACAGGAGAAGATAGAACAGGAGAAGATAGAACAGGACAAGGAAAGGAGAAGAAGCATGCAGGACAAGGGTCGTGAACCAGACCTTACAACTGAAGTGTGGTGGCATTAATTATGTGAATTATAAAAGTCTACAGGACGAGAGTATAATTGAGGGGATAAACAAGCAATTTGTATATTCATGAGTTATTTGTCGCAGTAAGTGCGTGATCCCACACCCAGTGAAAGAGTCCTAGGGGTGTGTGTCTGCGGATACATGCAAGTGAATTGATAGCGTTTTACATGCACAAAGACTGACAGAAGGGTCCTGAGGCGGCGGCTGAGGACCCCACCCAATCAATCGAGGGGCGGGATCAGGCCCAGGACTCCACCCGAGAGCAGCCCGGCGGATGGGACACGTACCACACCGAGGGACCCAGGGCGGTCCGCCGGCCCCACCGAGTCGCCCCGACAACCGGCCACCCGGTGGGGGCCGCAAGAACCCAATTACACCCCCCAGCCAAACCGCCACCGCCCCACACGCAGAGAGCAAGACGCCCCCCGCCCCCAACCCGCACTGGCCCGCAATGCAGCCAGTCCCCGCCCAGCCCGAGGGCGGGAGAGTGTCCCTTGTTTGTTGGAAAGGAGGGCAGATAGGGTCACCCGACAAGGGAATGATAAGAGGCATGGCTCCTGCATGTCGGGCCCAACCACCGACGAAGAGGGCCATCCCTCCCAGATCCGCAGCACCAAGTCCCCACCAACGCCCCCCCGCCAGCACCCACTACCTGACCCTGAGCGTGGGAGGTGGACCCCCCTAAACCAGGCAGGGAAAAGAACGCCACAGCAGGCCCCACAGCCCGCAAGGAACCACCCGGCTCCCCCACGGGTAGAGGAGGAGGCGACCGCAGCAGGAGGCAAGGAATGGAGAGAAGAGGAGGAAGCAGGCCTGAGGAGCGACAGGGGGGCCCCACCGCCCCCACCAGCAGCCAGAATGGGGGACCCAGGCGGGTGCCGGCCGGCACCGCCCCAGCACCCACGGAACATGGGCGAGTCACCATCACACCACCACTACTCCCCAGGAGGTCGCCCCTCTGTCTGTGTGGTTCCCACACCCGAGATCAGGAAGGAGTGAAAAAAACAGCAAACACAGGGACAAGAGGAGAAGATCCCCACAGCATGCATGTGTCTTTCCACCATGCAAACCGATCTAAAATGTGTGAAAATAAAAGAGCAAAAAGAAAAAGAAATGAATAGAATAATAATAAAACAACAACAACCTCGACAACAAAGAATATAGAATTCCATTGTTTACTTTCACACATGAAAATAGTCATGCTATTGGGAGCTAACTAGTGTACAACTAATGCTGTTGTACTTTGAGGGAAAAAATACTGAAACTGGAAGTTTTATGCAGAGCTAGGGTGGCACTAGAAATGAGCACACACATTTTGTGTCCCAACAAATTCTGTCAGAAAAAAAAGGTTAGTACTTTGTGTAATAGCTTTGCAGACAACCTTGAGCTCTTCCTTCCTGCAGAGATTTTGACTGTCAGGGTTAGAGCAGTTGTTAGGTTTTCCCTTCCCTAGTGTTTTCCTTGTTTTCTATGTGGGCGTCACTTCTGCTTTCTCAGCCATGGTACAATATATCAACTATAACTCTGTGATTTGTCAACCTGTTGTTGAGTTGAGACATTCTTAATGTTTCAATATTGCCGTCTACTTCTCACGCACACACTCAAAATGTCATTGTCAAAAAGTAATTTTATAAATATTTCTAAAAACCCATACGAAAGCTCACTGATTAGCATTGAGGAAAATTATTTGAAACTTGTAGATCAATGCTGAAAGCATGTACTGAGTACCTGTGTCTTATATGTGTTGGGCATCGTGCTCTGGACGTGCTGTACCTACTTAAAATTAGTACTGATTTTGCTATGAAATATTGCGTAATAATCACATTGATTAAAATTGAGACTAAAGATCATAAGGAATATGTACTGATTGGGCCTTTGACCCCAGATGCGTCAGCTATCTTGTATCAGATGCAATTCCTTTCAGTTTTGTAGTGATTTGCCCTTGGATCTTGCCAAACTGTAACATTGTAGAGGTGTCAGGTACAAAATCTATGTTTCTTGCTTTGACATGGAAAATAATATGAAAAGGAACATTACTTGGTATTATGACTTTTGCCTTTAGGTACCTCCAATATCTGTAATGACAAATTGGTTGAAGGAAAATGTTGCCTCAATAAAAAATGTTTTTTTCAACTTTAAAATATGACCATCTTGCCAAACATCATGCATGAAGCTCTACTAGTGCATCTACTTCTTGGATTCTTGTTGTCATCTGCTGTCTGCCTCTCCCATTTACGGATAATGCTGTGATAAGATAAGCAGAGAAAGATAAAGGAGGTAAGATGACAGCTTTAAGGTTAGATGAGACAAACAATGTCATAAAAATCCAAGATATTATGTTTAGTTGTGTGCATGCTATGACTCAAGAATTCTACTAATTGGTATTTTATTTAATCTTTTTTGTATTGCAGTAAAATTTGTCAACAGATTCCAACTGGCTTAATATCCTCCATAAACTGTCATTGAATCATGGTGGAGGGTGTTTGTGTGTCCCACTGTCCTAGGAGCTAAACTGTCCAGGGCTTTATGGCCCTGGCGGGGTTGCCCAGGGAAGACAGGTCCTAGATGAGAAACTAGAAAAAACACAGCTCAGAAACCCCCTAATATAGATAAATTATTGGACCTTGTTTTCCCTCGCACAGATGCGGATCACTGGGGCACCCAGTGAGAGCCAAGCCGGGATGTGGGGCTCGATGGAGAATGACAGGTGGCCGGCTCTACATGCATGGAATCCAGCCAGGCACAGCCCAAAGACGTTAAATGGGTCCCCCTTCCAATGGTATCACCACCCGTGGGAAGGGCCAAGGGAGTCAGCTGCATATTGAGCGAGGCGGCGGCCAAAAGTAGCGACCTTGGCGGGCTGATCTACGGCTGAAGAAGCTGGCTCTAGGGACTTGGAATCTCACTTTTCAGGCAGGGAAGTGGAATGACATTGTGTGTAAGGTTGTAAAGCTCAGACTAGATAGTCGGGCTTGCCTCGACACACAGCTTGGGCCCTGGTACCAGTCCTTAAAAGAGGGGTTGCACTCTCTTCCTCTCTAGTGTTACCCCAGATGAAAGGCACCGAACAGCTGTGGGCATACAATACTTACTGCAACCTGGTACCTGTATGTTCACCCTGGTAGACGAGAGCGTAGTCTCCCTCCACCTTAGGGAGGGGGGACAGGTTCTCACTTTAGCCAGCTCAGAGTACACAGCCTTTTTTGAGTCCTTAAAGGCGATGCTGGAGAGTACTCCCACTGGGGACTTCTTCATCCTGCTGGGGATCTTCAATGCTCACATGGCCAATGTCAACGAGACCTGGAAGGGCATGATAGGGAGGAAAGCCTCCCCAACTAGAGGCCGAAGGGTGTCTGCTATTGGACTTCTGTGCTTGTCCCGGATTGTCCATCATGAACACCATGTATAACTATAAGGATGTCCATTTGTGCACTTGGCACAATAACATCCTAAGCTACAGTTTGTGGCAGTGTCATCAGACTAGTGTCTACATGTCTTGACCACTTAGGGGAAGAGAGGGGAGAGCGCTCTACTGATCATCACCTGGTGGTGTGTTTGCGACGACGGTGGGGAAAGATGGTGGTCCAACGAAGACATTGAGGAGGTCTGGTTTGGTGGCCTCAGTATTACATGTCTGCTTTGAGCAGATGGTGTGGTTCTGTTGGCTTTATCACGGTGCAATATGCAACGCTCGCTGGAGCAGTTCATAGCTGAGTGTGAAGTGCTTGGCATGAGAATCAGCACCTCCAAATCTGAAGCCATTGTCCGCTGTCTGAAAAGGGTGGAGTGCCCTCTCCAGGTTTGGGATGACATCCTGCCCCAAGTGGAGGAGTTCGTGTATCTTGGGGTCTTGTTAAAAAGTGACGAAAAAATGGAGTGGGGGATTGACAGGCCCATTGGTTCAGCATCTGCAATGATGGGGACTCTGCATCGGGCTGTCTTGGTGAAGAAGTTGCTGACCCAAAAGGCGAAGCTATATATTTACCGGTCAATCTTTGTTTCCATCCTCACCTATGGTCACGAGCCGTGGGTCATGACTCAAAGAACAAGATCAAACAAAGAAAATGAGTTTGCTCCACGGGGTGTAGTGACTCTTTTCTTTAGAGATAAAGGTGGGAAGCTAGGTCATCTGTGAGGGGCTCAGAGTAACGCCGCATTGAGAGGAGCCAAATAATGTGGCTCAGGCATCTGGCAAGGATGCTTCCTAGACACCTCCCTGGTAATGTGCTCCTGGAACGTCCCACTGAAAGGAGGCCCAGGAGACGACCCAGGACACGCTGGAGAGACTATGCCTCCTGGCTGGCCTGGGAACCCCTGGAAGAGCAGTATAGGGTGGCTGAGGAGAAGAAAGTCTGGGCTTCCCTTCAAAAGCTGACCCTGGATATGTGGAAGATGGATGGATTGGATATGTGGACGATGGATGGATGGATGGATGGACAGACGGACGGCCAATCAGCTTGCTCTGATGGATCATCTCCTATGCTGCTCACAGCCCACCAGTGGTACGTATGCTATGGTAGAAGGGACCTGCTTCTGTAATTTTATGTACTATGCAGTGTTATGGTCCAGAATTCATAGCATCTCTCAGCGTTCACACATACTTTCTGTCAGGACTCCACTTCTAATTAATATTATTATTATTAATTATTAATAATTATAATAATAATTTCCCCTCCTTGAGCCGTCACCTTGTCGTGGTGGAGGGGTTTGTGTGTCCCAGTGATCCTAGGAGCTAAGTTGTCTGGGGCTTTATGCCCCTGGCAGGGTCACCCATGACAAACAGGTCCTAGGTGAGGGACCAGACAAAGCACGGCTCAAAGACCCCTAATGATGACGACAAACAATGGACTTCGTTTTCCCTTGCCCGGACGCGGGCCACCGGGGCCCCCCGCTGGAGCCAGGCCTGGTGGTGGGGCTCGAAGGCGAGCGCCTGGTGGCCGGGCCTGCACCCATGGGGTCCGGCCGGGCACAGCCCGAAAGGGTAACGTGGGTCCCCCTTCCCATGGGCTCACCACCTGTGGGAGGGGCCATAGGGGTCGGGTGCAGTGTGAGCCGGGCGGTGGCCGAAGGCGGGGACCTTGGCGATCCGATCCCCGGCTACAGAAGCTGGCTCTAGGGACGTGGAATGTCACCTCTCTGGCAGGGAAGGAGCCCGAGCTGGTGTGTGAGGTCGAGAAGTTCCGACTCGATATAGTCGGAGTCGCCTCCACACACACCTGGGGCTCTGGTACCAGTCCTCTCGAGAGGGGTTGGACTCTCTTCCACTCTGGAGTTGCCCATGGTGAGAGGCGCCGAGCAGGTGTGGGTATACTTATTGCCCCCCGGCTCGGCGCCTGTACGTTGGGGTTCACCCCGGTGGACGAGAGGGTAGCCTCCCTCCGCCTTCGGGTGGGGGGACGGGTCCTGACTGTTGTTTGTGCCTATGCACCAAACAGCAGTTCAGAGTACCCACCCTTTTTGGAGTCCTTGGAGGGGGTGCTGGAGAGCGCTCCCGCTGGGGACTCCATTGTTCTGTTGGGGGACTTCAATGCTCACGTGGGCAATGACAGTGAGACCTGGAAGGGCGCGATTGGGAGGAACGGCCCCCCCGATCAGAACCCGAGCGGTGTTCTGTTATTGGACTTCTGTGCTCGTCACGGATTGTCCATAACGAACACCATGTTCAAGCATAAGGGTGTCCACACGTGCACTTGGCACCAGGACACCCTAGGTCGCAGTTCGATGATCGACTTTGTGGTCGTGTCATCGGACTTGCGGCCGCATGTCTTGGACACTCGGGTGAAGAGAGGGGCGGAGCTGTCAACTGATCACCACCTGGTGGTGAGTTGGCTCCGATGGTGGGGGAAGATGCCGGTCCGACGTGGCAGGCCCAAACGTATTGTGAGGGTCTGCTGGGAACGTCTGGCAGAATCCCCTGTCAGAAGGAGTTTCAACTCCCACCTCCGACAGAACTTTGCTCATGTTCCGGGGGAGGCGGGGGACATCGAGTCCGAGTGGACCATGTTCCGCGCCTCCATTGCTGAGGCGGCCGACCGGAGCTGTGGCCGTAAGGTGGTCGGTGCCTGTCGTGGCGGCAATCCGCGAACCCGTTGGTGGACACCAACGGTGAGGGATGCCGTCAAGCTGAAGAAGGAGTCCTATCGGGCCTTTTTGGCCTGTGGGACTCCTGAGGCAGCTGATGGGTACCGGCTGGCCAAGCGGAATGCAGCTCTGGTGGTCGCTGAAGCAAAAACCCGGGCATGGGAGGAGTTCGGTGAGGCCATGGAGAAAGACTTCCGGACGGCTTCGAGGAAATTCTGGTCCACCATCCGACGTCTCAGGAGAGGAAAGCAGTGCACCACCAACACTGTGTATAGTGGGGATGGGGCGCTGCTGACCTCGACTCGGGACGTTGTGAGTCGGTGGGGAGAATACTTCGAAGACCTCCTCAATTCCACCGACACGCCTTCCCATGGGGAAGCAGAGTGTGAGTTCTCTGAGGCGGGCTCTCCTATCTCTGGGTTTGAGGTCACCGAGGTAGTTAAAAAGCTCCTCGGTGGCAGGGCCCCGGGGGTGGATGAGATTCGCCCGGAGTTCCTAAAGGCTCTGGATGTTGTGGGGCTGTCCTGGTTGACACGCCTCTGCAACATCGCGTGGACATCAGGGACAGTGCCTCTGGATTGGCAGACTGGGGTGGTGGTCCCCCTTTTTAAGAAGGGGGACCGGAGGGTGTGTTCCAACTACAGGGGGATCACACTGCTCAGCCTCCCTGGTAAGGTCTATTCAGGGGTGCTGGAGAGGAGGGTCCGTCGGGAAGTCGAATCTCAGATTCAGGAGGAGCAGTGTGGTTTTCGTCCTGGCCGTGGAACAGTGGACCAGCTCTACACCCTCGGCAGGGTCCTCGAGGGTGCATGGGAGTTCGCCCAACCAGTCTACATGTGTTTTGTGGACTTGGAGAAGGCGTTCGACCGTGTCCCTCGGGGAGTCCTGTGGAGAGTGCTTCGGGAGTATGGGGTACCGAACCCCCTGATACGGGCTGTTCGGTCCCTGTACGACCGGAGTCAGAGTTTGGTCCGCATATCCGGCAGTAAGTCGAACTCGTTCCCGGTGAGGGTTGGACTCCGCCAAGGCTGCCCTTTGTCGCCGATTCTGTTCATAACTTTTATGGACAGAATTTCTAGGCGCAGCCGAGGCGTAGAGGGGGTCCGGTTTGGTGGCCTCAGTATTGCATCTCTGCTTTTTGCAGATGATGTGGTTCTGTTGGCTTCATCAAGCCGTGACCTCCAACTCTCATTGGAGCAGTTCGCAGCCGAGTGTGAAGCGGCTGGGATGAGAATCAGCACCTCCAAATCTGAGACCATGGTCCTCAGTCGGGAAAGGGTGGCATGCCATCTCCAGGTCGGGGATGAGATCCTGCCCCAAGTGGAGGAATTCAAGTATCTTGGGGTCTTGTTCACGAGTGAGGGAAGAATGGAACGGGAGATCGACAGGCGGATCGGTGCAGCGTCTGCAGTGATGCGGACTTTGTATCGGTCCGTTGTGGTAAAGAAAGAGCTAAGCCGAAAGGCGAAGCTCTCAATTTACCGGTCGATCTTCGTTCCTACAATCACCTATGGTCATGAGCTGTGGGTCGTGACCGAAAGAACAAGATCCCGGATACAAGCGGCCGAAATGAGTTTCCTCCGCAGGGTGTCCGGGCTCTCCCTTAGAGATAGGGTGAGAAGCTCGGTCATCCGGGAGGATCTCAGAGTAGAGCCGCTACTCCTCCGCATTGAGAGGAGCCAGATGAGGTGGCTGGGGCATCTGATTCGGATGCCTCCCGGACGCCTCCCTGGTGAGGTGTTCCGGGCATGTCCCACCGGGAGGAGACCCCGGGGACGACCCAGGACGCGCTGGAGAGACTACATCCTTCGGCTGGCCTGGGAACGCCTCGGGATCCCCCCGGAAGAGCTGGATGAAGTGGCTGGGGAGAGGGTAGTCTGGGCGTCCCTGCTGAAGCTACTGCCCCCGCGACCCGACCCGGATAAGCGGTAGAGAATGGATGGATGGATGGATAATTATTAATATCAATATGGCTTCACCCGCTGTCTCGAGTCCCATTGTTTCCTCCTCTGCTCCGACTCCACCAAGTTGTGGAAGTCATAGTCAGCTCTGAGGAGCAGCTCCTTTGGACTGTCCTCACTGTTCCCTGCCTCGTCCCCTCCTCTCTGAGAAGCCCTGAGGATCTTTTCGCGTTTTGTCTCACGTTCCAACATCTACAACACCAAGATGGACGCATCACAGTGTAGTAAAAAATGTCTGATATTAACTAATCAATTATTAAACATTTGGTATATCTCACCTCGCCCAGGAGATTCTGCTCATTATTCTGTTGAGTGCACAGTCCTGAGCAGATTTCCAATAGTGTGGTGGCACCCTGCTGAGAGCCGCAAGCTACCATGCATCCATCGTTATGCACCTGAAGGCTACACAGAGCTTCATCATGCACCTGAAAACAGTATCTGGTTGATTTAGGAGGAACAAAATGCCTCTATAAACACATGAGAAAACTACTCAACACCTTAACGCTTAGAGTGGGGTCAATCTGCTTAAACAAGATGTCCCAGATGTCCAGCACACCATCCATATTCACAGTGAAGAAGACTGAGGGTCTGACAGGACTCCAGCAGGCGTCTGTTAAGTATGCCATCTGGTGCCTGATCACACCAAAGACACTGATCACTGACCTCTCCCCAAAAACACCAGAGATTTAAGCAACCAAGAGGGTATGAAAAATAAAGACAATGACAGACCATCCATCCATCCATTTTCTGAGCCGCTTCTCCTCACTAGGGTCGCGGGCGTGCTGTAGCCTATCCCAGCTGTCATCGGGCAGGAGGCGGGGTACACCCTGAACTGGTTGCCAGCCAATCGCAGGGCACATACAAACAAACAACCATTCGCACTCACATTCACACCTACGGGCAATTTAGAGTCTCGAATTAATGCATGTTTTTGGGATGTGGGAGGAAACCGGAGTGCCCGGAGAAAACCCACGCAGGCACAGGGAGAACATGCAAACTCCACACAGGCGGGGCCGGGGATTGAACCCGGGTCCTCAGAACTGTGAGGCTGACGCTCTAACCAGTCGGTCACCGTGCCGCCAATGACAGACCATCAAAACAGTTTAAAAAAATTAATAAATAAATAAAAAAGGAAAATAAAGAGTGGAGGAACATATGATAAAACAAAACAAAATTGTACTTTGTCCACATGATAGATGACTCCTTGATGTCTTCTGACCAAATGCGGGCTCCCCAGTCTCCTACTGTCAGGAAGTTTTGAGGAAAGAAAGGGTTCCTTTGGATGGCATAGACAGGTCCGTGGTGGCCATCGTATGTACAGACAATCTTCTCAGTTGGAGTCTCCCCAGCCCTGTTGCAGTACACAACAGCTCCCTGTTCAGTCCCCACCATAAATGTGTCTGGCTGTAGACACAGGAGAAAGGTTTTAGCGAGAGTTTCATATCTTGTAGCGATTTTACTCATCAGACAAGAACAAGAACATATGAAAAAAATACAAGGTTTGGTGTTGGGCTCCATAGAGACAGGATGTGTTTGGGGCATTACTTTACTACTACAGTCTAGATTGATTACACAGTGTTTATTACAATACACTTCCATGGCTCCAAAATGGTTGGAAGAGTTTGGTTTGAGCATGGTGGAGCACTGGCCAAGTGTTAGTGCTCCCTAAGCGTATGACCCAATCTTCTTTTCTGAAATTTCTGGAAGGACAGAAACTCACCATGGTAGGCTCATATTCCAGAGAGATGGCTCCTAAAGCAGTGTCTAGGTTTTCTTTCCTACTCAGGTCCAGAACCAGCCGCTCTGTGGGCTGCTTCATTTGGCGGACATCCCACCACAAAATCTGTTGGGAGAGACATTTGTTTTGCATTTGTTAATCTCACGGTACAATATTTATTTATTGCGATATCATGGGAAAGCTCACGGAATTGCCAAGATAAAAAAAGCAGGAGAACTAAAAAAAACGTTTTTTTCTTGCTGGCTGAGTCCTTTTCAATAGATTTTAGTAGTTTTTATCCATTTTCCCACAGGTTTTTATGAAAAAGACACCTTCAAATCATTACCATGCACTTCTATCCCCATCAATCCATCCATCCATGTTTGCATTCGTATACTGGGCCTACAAAACAGTATTATTGCTCCAGCAATAATCATCACAATCACAAAACTTCATTGAGAAATTGTCTGTTCGCTAATTTAATAGCATTTACTCTCATTTGTTTGTTATTTATAACATTAGAAATTGGATACTGTCTACATCATCAGTGATTCCTTTGCTTGAGTCCAAATGCTTGAGTCCAAAAATTTAAAAATGCAAAGTGATAAACGCAGGAACAATTTTAAAGATACAGGAACCCTTAGTTTCTTTTCCTCTGCTTAGTCATATTGTAGGGTTTATTTTTCTGAGCAGCCTGTATAATATGTTTTAACTTGAAATCTGGACATTTCATTTGAAGAGAGGGAAGTATGTCAGATTTTTGTTTGCATTGATATTTGTATTTTAATGGAATTGCCCTATTTTATTATTTCATTTTTAGGACTACTGTAAAGGAATGGCGGAGGGAAATGTAAAGGGGGACTCCCGATTAAAACATTTCCCTCCGCCATCGTTATTGTCTCTTCATGTGATGTCTTTCATCCACGACTTTCGACTTGAGATAAACACTCACTAGTACACCAATAAAGAGCGCTACTGTTACAATGTGCTTAAATAATTTAGTGGATCATCCTCAAAGGGGGAGTGGCAGTGGCGGCCCGCGGAGGACCACCTTGTGGGGCAAGCGGGGGGCGGTTTCGCGAAGCGGAGGTCCACTAGCAACCGTTCCCGGCCCGTGGGTAAGCGTTTGCTTGGACGGAGGCCGGAGCCAACAACAAGATGCTTCTCGCGCAATCGATTGCAACATGACTCTCAGACCGGCGTAGTGGCTATGCAGTAGCCTCCCAACACAGTCCTTTGGTCATATGGGCTAGTCAGCCAATCAGTGTATTTTATGTGACGTACCCACATGGTCACATGGGTTACGCGTCCAATCGGGTGTGTTTATATTCTTCTTAATGAGGAAGTGCAGTCTGGCTCTAGCAGCCTGGATAAGCGGCGTGTCTGCGTATAAAACTGAATTTGAAACACAATGGCTCATTAGTTTATACCTAGACAAGACCGCCATGATATCGAGGCACTTTAATTTCGCAATATAGTAACATTGTGAATATTGTTACATCCCTAAGAGACATTGATCAACCTGTCCATCGGTGGAGGCAGAGAAGGCTTCTGTCCCAGTAGACGATTGCAACCAGATCATCTTGTAAACAGGCTCTCTGTGACTCTTCTCCAATGAGGAAACTGCCACAGGCTGTTGGCTATCACGGGCATCCCATAACACTGAAAATACAAATCCTCATTGAGGATAAGCATTTCAAGAGGAACTCATGAGTCTCTCTTTTACCAGAACCCACCAATCTGCCCATTGACGCACCCACTGACAAGCGTGTGCAAGTCCTGGGGGTTGTAATCCAGACAGATGAGTTGAGATGTCGGTACGAGAACAGTCTTAGGGTGGTTGGGGTTCTCTGCAACACATACACAGTTCTGAGAGACTGTGTGATTTTCAATTTATCTGCCTATTTTACCCACCAATGTCCCAGATGTATGAGTCTTTGCTCATGTCTGCTGTGGCTTTTTGCAATTCAAGGCAGGAGTAGGCAGCCGCCAGATTCGTGCCTCCACCGGGTTGCCAAGAAAGACCGGTGATGTTTCGTTGTTCCTTGTTCGGGTCTCTGAAGAAATATTTATCATCAGTAACATTAAGAGGTAGAGCATTTATAGGGCAAAAATTTGGCAGGAGTTCCTTTAAGAACATTATGCCAAAAGTACCTGAATACATTGACGATCTTCACAGACGGTGCTTCCTGAATTTCATCCAGCAGTTCTTCGTCTTTAAAGTACTCTTGGTAAATGTCCACAGCATTATTCTGTCCAACACATTGTCCTATTAGCTGGATCACAGAGCATACAGGCATATTGATATTTTTCAGAACTGGTTGTGGTAGCAAAAATCACATATGGATTGAGAAAAAGGTGCACATGGATTGCGGTCATTTGTAAACTCACCGTGCCTAGTACCTGGATGCTATTCATGTAGCCTTCATCTTTCTCCACCTTCTTCCTAAAGCGAATAGTTTGTTCCATCTCGAGTGGGTTGATATCTTTTGGCCACCCCCCTTCCACATGATTTATCCCCTGGTTTTCAAACTCAAACCTTTTCGTGTTAACCTGGAACATTATCAACAGGCCTGTTTCAAAGAGTGCGCTAACATCTCACCAGCATCCAGTTGGTTTCATGTGTTGGTCTGGAGCGCCTTTTGACCCTGTGCCTTTGCGATAACCAAACTTTATGGAATTCTGGCTCCCAATAACAAATTTCACTGAAAACTATTTTATTTCCCTGCATAAACACAAATAGGTTACACATTTCAACATTTAAACATTTTCTGCATATGTAAAGCTGATCGCTTTTCCATTGACCTTGCTTGGACATAGTCTCGGTGCAAAGATACTTTTACACTTTAATCCGAATTGTAGCCACTGAAATTTCCTTTAATTTACTTTTTAAGTAGATCTGTTGGACACAATCCTATGGAGAGGCATTTCAGTCACCTCATGCTCCGACATTTCCCAGCAGCCCTGCACTCCCAGGTCTCTTGTCTCCTTCAGAACAAACTGCATCGCCAGCTTTGGGTTTGGAGCAACATCGACTAGCAGCTCCACATGACGGTCCGAAAAGAGACACTGGCGGCCAAAGTCACTGCGGAGCTTCACATATTCATGAACAATCTCCATCCCGCTGAGAGAAGACTCCAAAGAAGGTCAGAAAGGTAATAATGATAGCACTGTCTTGTGACTGCAGATATGGGAATGAGATTATTTTATAAAAGGACAAAAACAAGCAAGTACAATTTTGTTAGCTTCTACAGTCATGAAAAATGTTTTTCCTTGTTGCTACAGTTAAATTTGTACTTGCTAAAAAGATGACATCCTTTTTACATCAAACAAATTAAATTAAACTTTGTATTAAAGGGTTATAATTTATGCAAAGCTTTATTGTCACAGAGATTAACATCGTCTCAAAGAAAGGAACTGTGACATGCTGTGATGTAGATGTTCTTCAACTACTGCTCGTAATGTATTCTCCACTAGTCTTGATCAGTGGTTCTCAAACTTTTTACACAAAGTACCACTTAAAGAATTCCTAGCTCTCCAAGTACCACCATAATGGCCAACATTAAAATACAATACAATAAGCACTACAACTGCAATAGGCATAAGTGTTCATCAAAAGTGAGGCTGAAATGTGTAAAAAAATAATACAAAAATTACATATTATTGTAAGTCATTGTAAAGATGGGAAAATGTTAAAATTTTCAATAATTACATTAAAAAGTCTTGCACTGGAGTGTCTTTGAAAATCCAGCTGGCAGCCAGGATGAATATACGGACACATCCTATATCAGTTTCTGTGAAGAGGTTTGTGTACCAACAAAGTCATTTCGCACATTCAATAACAACAAGCCGTGGTTCACTGCCAAACTTAAGCAACTTCGCCAAGCTAAGGAGGACGCATATCAAAGCGAGGACAGGGCCCTGTATAATTGAGCTAGAAACCTACTGACTAAAGAAATTAACATTGCAAAGAGGAACTATGCAGCAAAGTTGGAAAAACAGTTTAACGCTAACGACTCTAAATCAGTCTGGCATGCATTGCAACTGCTGACCAATTACAAGCGACGATCCCCCCAAGCTGAGAACAATAGCACACTAGCCAACGATTTGAATACCTTCTACTGCAGATTTGAAATGGACACTTTCACACCCCACACCCACCCGGCCGCAACACCGACCACCATCACACCTCTGACTTCTGAGTTAACCATCCACGAACAGGATGTGAGATGCATCTTCAAACAACAAAAGATTAACAAAGCGCCAGGCCCAGACCATGTGTCCCCATCCTGCGTCAAAGTCTGCGCAGACCAGCTCGCTCCAGTCTTCACATAGATCTTCAATAGATCTCTGGACCTGTGCGAAGTACCATCTTGTTTCAAACGCTCCACCATCATTCCAGTCCCCAAGAAACCTACAATATCGGGTCTAAATGACTACAGGCCTGTCGCATTGGCATCTGTGGTCATGAAGTCCTTTGAACGTCTCGTGCTGGACCACCTCAAGAGCGTTACAGGTCCCCTGCTGGACCCCCTGCAGTTTGCCTACCGAGCAAACAGGTCTGCGGATGTTGCAGTCAACATGGGACTGCACTTCATCCTAGAACACCTCGACAGTGCAGGGATCTACGCGAGGATCCTATTTGTGGACTTCAGCTCAGCGTTCAACACCATCATCCCTGAACTCCTTTCCTCCAAGCTTCTCCAGCTCATCGTCTCGCCTGCCATCTGACAGTGGATTTACAGCTTCCTGACGGGGAGGACACAGCAGGTGAGGCTGGGAGAGATCACCTCATCCACACACAGCATCAGCACTGGGGCACCCCAAGGTTGTGTCCTATCTCCGCTGCTCTTCTCTCTCTACGCGATAGACTGCACCTCAACGCATCCGGCTGTCAAACTCCTGAAGTTTGCAGATGACACCACTGTCATCGGCCTCATCAAGGACGTTGACGAGTTTGCATATCGACAGGAAGTGGAGCGGCTGGAGCTGTGGTGCGGTCGACACAACCTGGAGCTGAACACGCTCAAGACTGTAGAGATGATCGTGGACTTCAGGAGGCATCCTTCGCCACAGCTGCCCCTCACGCTGTCCAGCTGCCTTGTGTCACCCATCGAGACCTTCAAGTTCCTGGGAATTACAGTCTCTCAGGACCTGAAGTGGGCGATCAACATCCACTCCGTCCTCAAAAAGGCCCAGCAGAGGATGTACTTCCTGCGGCTTCTGAGAAAGCACGGCCTGCCAAGCGAGCTGCTGAGGCAGTTCTACACAGCGGTCATCGAATCAGTCCTGTGTTCTTCCATCACAGTCTGGTTTAGTGCTGCTACAAAAAAGGACAAACTCCGACTGCAACGGACAATCAAAACTGCTGAAAGGATTTTCGGTACCCTACCCCACCCTTGAGGACTTGCACGCTGCCAGAACTAAGACAAGAGCGTGCAAAATCCTCTCGGACCCTCCAGCTCCTTCGAGTACGGTAGGCGCTACCGATCAATGCAAACTAGAACTAGCAGAAATTCCAACAGCTTCTTCCCTCTCCAATCAACTTCTTAAACAGCTAACCTACAATTCCATTTTTTGTCTGAGTTTGTTTTCACATTTCTGTCGGGCCAATTATATATTACTCGTGCACTCACTGTAGTAGTCTCGCCACGCTGCACTATTTGCATATCTGTTGTTGACCAATACTGGCCACTCATGCCAGAGTAGCATCTGCACCATTTGCACACTGACTGAGGAGTATCTGCAACATTTGCACAATCAACATTGTCCCAGATTATAGCACTACTCGTCACGTTAAACTGCATACACTCCTTGAAGTCTCTGCGCCCTTTGCACAATGGTCATTGCACCGGACTATTGCGAGATTAGTCATTTGAACTGTTCTAAGTGCTATAGGACTGCATCTTTTTGATCCCAGACATAACTTATTGTATTACTTGAAAAACACTCAAATAAAAGTGATCTTTATCCAGATGATTAATGTCAGTGAGCAAACTTCAATCATTGACACTTGATGCCCGATTGGGGCCTTTGAAACACTGCGAGGCTGCATGACATTAAAATTAAATCATGTAAGCAGTATGTCTATCATTATGAGACAAATGAGAACAGTGCATTGTTCAGTGTTTTGCGCCTTTAACACATTATTACATGGGAGAAGCAGCAGGTTTAACACCTCAGTAAGTGCTCACAGATGGTGCTGAGTTGGCAAATGTACACGTCCCTATGGCAAATACTTTCTCCTGGCATGACAAATTGAATATGAGACAATTTTTAGGAACAATGGGACAAATATAGGCATAGTTAACATATAGGCATAGTTAACATAGTCAGACATGAGGAAATGTATTGAAGATCATATATAAAAAGGTCAATAGGTAAGGAATATAGTCTCTCTTTTGAGTCTTTTTTCTTCTCTCTCCTTTTCTCCAGACCTCACTCCCTTCCTGTTTCTCTCGATTAACAAGTTACTGAAAAAAAAAATGTGTTTCCAATTAAGTACTGGGGGGAGAACTCGCAACCACTGGGCACTTTAAGATATCCCTTTCCTTTAAAAAAAAATACAAATAAAAAAATAAATAACTTATTCAAGTGTGCTGTTTGTGTAAAGTCAAAAACTATATATTTGATTTTAATTGATTGTTTATTTTCTATATTTTTACAGATAACAATATATGATACCTTTTAATGAATATTTGGAGTTTGTGATATAATAGGCTTCCGGAAATAGTAAGACTGCAAGTGGAATCAAAACTTCTTCTGTAAAGATTATACCGTATGAAAAGAGAATATTTGAAGCTATCCTACATTTTGACATATGAATTAATTTTTTATAACACTTTTGGTTTTAACACATGCAGATCCATTGACCTATTCATTGATCCATGCAATGTCTACGGTTTGTCCTCATTAGGGTTACTGGTGAGGTGAAGCTGCAGCTGACTTTGAGTGAGAGGTAGGGTAGAGCGAGCCTTGACTGGTCGCCTCTGCCACTTATTTATAAACAGCAGCTGAGGGACAATTGTGAGTCTTCAATGAACCAAACATGCATGTTTTGGGATTTGTGGGAGGATGTTGAAGTACCTTGGAGGAAACCCACGCACGCACAGGGACAACATGCAAATTCCACACAGGATGGGCTGAGCCAAGATTCAAACTGAAGGCCTCTCGACCGTAAGGTACATGAGCTAACCACCTTTAGGTTTGAATAGAAACTGAACTGCCCGCGGCCCTAGTGAGGAGAAGCGGCTCAGAAAATGGATGGATGGATGGATATATATATATATATATATATATATATATATATATATATATATATTTATGTATGTATGTATGTATTTATTTATTTATTTTAATAGGGACATTTACTGCACAAACAGTATTTGTTTGCACTTAAGTTTACTTCCTAAAATAAAATTTAGGAGTAACTTTTTTTGTTGTTGTCTTTTTGTAACACAGGCTAATCGTTATTTAGTATTTATTGAATCATTTCTCTTCATGATTAAATACTTCAGCACATTTGCATCTTAAGGACTGATCACATTTCTAAACTTTTTAAGGCAAACGCTTAAATTTTTTGTTTGTTTGTTTTTGTTTGCACACATGCAGCAAACTCGAGTACGTCAGTTTATTTAGCCGTGTCATTTTCCACAGTGCGCGCGGGCGCGCCTGTCCTTGTCAGTGACGTCACATGCAGACAACAAGACCTCTTCTTGGCGCGTGTTCTTGCGCGCGCGCGTACGCACCAGGGAGCGAGGACGAGAAAGGGAGGGATGGAGGGAGAGAAAGAGGAACAGAGCGAGAGTGGGAGAGAGGGAGAGAGAGAGAGAGCGGGGCGCCAGGCACCAGGAGGAGAGCATCAAGCGACTTCAATGTGGGAAGCAGAACTGCAACTTTCCTCAGGAAAAACAAGTGTTGCGTGTTTATTTGGACGTACAATGCGACTCCCTGCCTTGATGCTGGACTTTGATTCGTCACCACTTTGACAGGAGTGTAGCTCGACTTTCTATCGTCTGTGGGAGGAATTTCAGGTTTTGCCGAATCAAACTTTTTGGTCTGGATCTCTAGGAGCCACTCGGGGAGTAAACTAAACGTTCTACCTCCTGCTCTCATTGGGAAAATACATTGTAAGTATAACATTCTTCTTACGGATGTCATTATGAATTGATTGAATTATTAAAGGAGAAAAAAAACTAACTTGGTTCTGACATTTCAGTGCCCGTGTTTATGCATGTGGGCATTTTTACGTAAGCATACCTGCCACGTAGACGTGCATAGCAAGCATTTGGTTCTGATAAAGGCTTGATTGATAATTACATAAGCAGATGCCTCAACGTGCCTTGTGCTGCGTTATTTGTCTAGATGGCGCTGGTTTGAGCGCAGTTAAGGGAAAGGGGCGCAGCAGTGAGGGGCTTGTTGCGCCACGGAGGCTGCGATCTTTATCATGGAACCAGATAACAGGTCTTCATCACCTAAACAGGCATAGAAGCCTGGATTCGGTATTATGTTATAAATGTCCCCAAGCATTTGAATTGTCACTATACACCCCCCCCCCCCCCCCCCCTCAAGCTTTCCTGTCATCAATCTAACAGAAAGTCTGCAAGACAACATAAGGATGAATTAGCGTAGCTGCACTCAAAGGCGTAATTGTCTGTAAACAATTCCGTGTGGTGCTTTTACGCACCTATTCATCTTCAAGGAGCTCTGCATCAAGCTGCAGTCAGGAGGCACAACTTTGCATAGACTGGCAAATTAGCTCAACCCTGCTAAATGTTACCCTGGAAAACTGGATTTGTTCTGAAGAAGTGAAGATGACTCCAACTTGAATTCAGTCTGGATTGTGTTTCCTTTTATATGTAAATGAGCCATTCTAAAAATATACTAAACAAAAGTATTTACATTGTATTTCCTATAGTGCTTCAGTAGGAGTATTAATAGCATCATGATAGTTGTTTTAAATCGCAGTAAAGTTTGAATATGTCTTAGAATAGCATGATCTGGTCAAAGGTACCAAATCCATCAAGTCCTATTTATTTGGACCTTAAAGCTAAACCATGATGCATTCCAAGACACTTGTTAACCACCCATTTTTTCAAAACCCATTTTATTTCATTATGTTCATTTGAACTGTCATCTAAGTATAAAAAGATGTTAACGGCAGTATAGTATTTCGCCTGACAACTAAATTAGGTACTTGGCATTCACTGAAATGATGCCGTAACAAAAGTAAAGAGGGAGATTAGTACTTCTAATTAACACGAAACACAGCAGACTTGTGTGGTGGTTAGGATGTCTTTTTAAATCATATTGCTTTATCCATATTGTATTTAGCAGCCACCACAAATGTATACCATTTTTTGTATTGTTGGCACAAGACTTTTTGTTTCTTTGTTTAAATATTTTTTTCCCATATATATCTTTGAAGAGTTTTGTGTGGGCTTGTGTGTGTCAGGGCACCATTTACTTACCACCCATGACCACAAACCTCAGGGGGTCTTTGATGCTACGGCAGAGTGTGAAAAGCTTTTACACTTAGGCTCGGGGTGAGGGTCAGTGCTTTTTCAAGATGTTTTAATTATGGAGAATTACGTTCACCTTCCGAGCCTTCCTTTCACTTGTAATGTCAACAGTGATTGGTTGGCTGCGAACTTTTCAATTTTTCTAGGATTAAATAAAAAGACTCAATCTTGCAATTTTAGCAATGAATACATTTAACCTTTCCAAGTCATATGACATATTTGCTATTCAGAGAAATATCACTTTGTGTACCTTTTTTAAAAATAAATAAAAGTATTTTTTGGACAGTTGAAGTAATGTGAACAATTACTAAATGGTCACAGTTATATTTCTTAATATCTATCTTAAACACTGTGGCAGACATGAGTCAAGATAATGCGACCCATGTCGTAATTTGTGATAAAAATTGGCTGTATTGTCTTGACGGGATATATATATAATATGACGGGAGGATTGTCTTCAGGAGCTCACTAGTTTCTCTGGTAATCGGAGAAGCTGCACATTATTTCTCCTTGAAAGAGTTGTCCGAAACGAAAGGTCATGTTCAAAGAAAAGAAAAAGTAACGGCAGCATTTCATGTTAGTGACTTCCGACACTCATGGTCAAACTAAATATTCTTGCAAAGACTTATTGTCCAATCTTGAGATGACTGTTTTATGTTTCCTGACATGAGCTATGATATCCGTCCTTACAAAAAAACAACAACAACAAAAAAGTGGGTCCTTGAAACATCTGTGTTGTGATTATTCCAAGCCTCCTCCCCCTTGTCTAAAGACTTGCATTCCACCCATTCTTCATCTCAAAGTGCAGATTGCTTTAACATTCGTGCAGGTAGTAGAGTTGCATTTTCTCTGCTAATGCAGCAGAACGTGAATGTCCTTCAAGGGCATCTGCACCAATTCATCATTTATGGCTAAAATGATTGTTAAAATGTCTTTAATTTAATCTACTTTTATAAACAATTTGTACGTGTACCTGCTATGCCGCCTCATCTTGGTTCATTAATCTGGATTGGATTTAAATTTTCTCTGTGGGTGCGAAATTATATCCTGAATGGTACGATATCCTGAATGATACGTGAAATATACATTCAACAGACTCTTCAGATAATGGCGGTGTTTTCCTCACCAGTAAACAAGGTTTTTCTAAATCAGTTTCCAAAAGCCTCCAGTATGTCATCAGGCCTGTTTCAAAGAGTGCTGACCGATGTCGTGTGCTCAAAGGAGACGGATGTGATGGAAAATCATGACTGACACAGCCAAATGAGCTTCGCTCTGTGTGGCATTGGATGAGCACTGCAAAGATGAGCCAACATCACCAGTAGCAAATCTGACAAACGGCTTGAGGTAGAAATAGTGGCCTTTTCCGTTTTGTTGGTGGAATATTATATTTATACTCATAATTCTTATTATAATATTTGTGTTTTGTCTGGGATACTGAAATCCTAAAACAAAATGAAATTATGTTATCAGGCAGTGGATGTTTCTCCTGCCAGTGTGTCTGATGATAATGTGCTTTATCACATCTTCCGGTTGTTGACTGTGTTTTGGCAATGAATATTTCCGGCTCACTGTCCTCTGTGTGAGCTACCAGTGTGGGATGGGGTGTTGACGCCGACCAATGAATGTGCGTCTTCCGAGGCAGTATCAGAGGCAGAGCGTAAGCGGAATAAATTTCAACACCTAATACATACTGCCTACAGCCTAATGAGTTTAAAAGCAATTGTCACTGTCACACTTGATGTTGCCACACATCGAATTATCTCAATGTGTGGAGCCGTAACACCTGTGTGAACGTGCACTTTGAACAGCAATGACCTGCGTAGGTGAGTTTTATCTGAAAGGAACAGCCAAACAAATCTCACGCCTCTGATTTCCCAATTTACAGGGAAACAAGTGTCAAACCAGCCTTTGTTTCTTAGTATGAATGTGAGTGCAAATGGTTGTTTGTTCATGTGTCCCCTGGCAACCAGTTCAGGGTGTACCCCGCCTCCTGCCCGATGATAGCTGGGATAGGCTCCAGTACGCCCGCGACCCTTGTTAGGATAAGCGGCTCAGAAAATGGATGGATGGATGTTCGAAAAACATCATGAAGACTAAATTGCATGCAAGAACTGAGGTGTTCCTATACGCCATTCCTGAGTGTGGTGTTCCTTAAAAGATGAGCAAAGGTTTACTGTTCAGCACATAATGATTGGAAGAAAACCAAGAAAGCATTTTAGTGGCTTCAACCACTCTCCCATAGTGGCCCTTCAAAAAAAATGGAAAGACACTTGCTGTAAAGTACTGAAAAATGCTTTTAGAAAATACTTCTTTTTTATTTTGAAGAGATGTGATGGGTCCCTTTATCTTTTTAGTGAAATACTTTGTGATGTGCTTGCTTGCCCTCAGTCTGCACTCCAACATGAAAAACCCATGTTGACTGACAGACTGGCTGAGGTGAGCTAATTGGAGCAGCTAGCCAGGAACATTCCATGGCCAGTCCCTGACAAGGAGACCCTGCTTTTCTTCTGTATACAGTGCATTTTACAAAACTAGTTTGAAAATTTCACTATTAGTTTCAAATGTATATGCAGACTGATGTTGTCCTTTTCAGCAAGCAACCTCTTTTTTTTTTTTTTTTAACAGATCCATTGCTGAACCATTTGACTCTGATTTTGAGTTTTGGTTATGTTATGTCTCCAGTAATTTTTCTTTAGAAGATGAGATGACATACTGACATTTAACTGTTGTTAAACCTGACACATACAGTGGAGTTTATCTTGACCTACCTGGTATTAAAATAGCTAGAGATGCTGGGTTTTCACAATGTAGCTGCTTAGAATGAAAACAAAGCACATGGCTTCAGCCATTTGTCAATGTAACTGGCAATTAGGGAATGACTGTGTCAGGGGAATACACTTGCTATCATATTTGGTCTAGTCTGGAGGTTTTTCTCCAAAAACGACCTCCATATTCCATGACGACTCTGCACAGCCTCTGGCTTTTACTCCTGCTTTGCAATTGTAAATTTGCTTATGGTTTGGAAACTCATTTGTGTAGGTGTCTACATTTCTTCAACTATAGGGGAAATTAACGTCACTGATGGTGTAGTGGTACACTCGCCTGACTTTGGTGCGGGCAGTGTGGGTTCAGTTCCCACTCAGTGACGGTGTGAATGTGAGTGCGAGTTGTCAGTTGTCAGTTGTCAGTGTCTATATGTGCCCTGCGACTGACTGGTGGCCAGTTCAGGGTGTAGTCTGCCTTTCGCCTGAAGTCAGCTGGGATAGGCTCCAGCGTCCCGTGACCCTAACCAGGATAAGCGGTGTTGAAAATGGATGGATGGATATAGGGGAAATTAATGATTTTTATAAAAATGTCATTTTAATGGGATGGGAGCATCCCATAAGTGCCAATTCTTTTTCTGACTCTGAACCATTAATTCACCACAACCTGCCAGAATTCCATATATAATTATTTTTGAACTGTGTGAAATGTGCTCATATTAAACTTGTTTAATACACTGAATGCCTGAAATGAATAGCGATTGGACATGTGAACTGTTTAACAAACGAGAGCGAGCCAAATGTGTAGCACGACTGTGTCATCTCACATGGTTTGTTTGTAACTTGTTCTCATAAGAATGCAGTCGACTTTAACATGAAAAATTTTCCACTATAATTGTATTTGTAGCATTGTAGGATTTCATAATGAATTTTGTGAACATAATCAATAAATACTGAATCCCCTGATCCCTAATTGCTTTGCAATTATGGCAAAATTGTGTTTTTGGCAAATCATATAAGGGTTAGCTTATGAGAAGGCAGCATGTGCATGTTGCCGCAAAAATAGTTCAGTTTGAATGTTTCATTATCATGTTGAAACTTCCTGTGAAATTCATATGATGCTGTGTTCCATTACTTTGTACGTCAGCTTTGTGGTGTTTTTGTCATGGGACATTTTACAAACAATGAAAAGCTGCACTTTTTGTCAATGTGTTTGCTTCTTATTGGCTTGAGTCCATCACATTGTGTTTTCATGGGACAACAATGGCAGCTCTTGTTTGTTTGCGTTTTCTAGCATGCTCAAAAGTGGCAAACTGCAAAGTTAATGAAATACATCCTCAACAGCATATGGAGAACAGTTTTGATAATTTTGCTGAGCAATATCAATTTTAATCTGCGCTGTCACACATTTAAAACGAGTAGGCAATCATTGGGTGGGTTTTGGCATTTCTGTGCGAGTGAAGACCAGAAAGAATGATCTTGACTACTTTTGATCTTGACCACTTTTTAATAGGTGGCATTCTTCTGCTGGTTTAAAACTGGGTGGTCTGAATTAAAACTTTGTCACCACAAGTGACACTGAGTTAGGATGAGAAATGCACTCCACACAATATTTGGGTTCTGTTCCGTTCCATCGGTTGGGAGCGATGGCTTTGCCTGTAAACTTACTTCAGCAACTTGATCACAGCAGGAAAAAAGAGGAAATGCAAAATGAAAGGGTGCGTCATTGGCTTTTCCAGAACCCCATCGCTCAGATTGCAGTTGCCACTAGGCTATTCCAAGATATCGTCTTTGGAAAAATGTGAAGCCAAATGAAAGGGTTTGTATAATATATGTAAGATTTAGGATGTTATTAAGAAATTAGAGGTCACCGTTAGTGGCTCTGCGCAAATCAGAAGCAACTTTTCATTTTTACATACTAACTTTTCTACAAGTTTCCTGCTGCTTTAGGTATAATAATTCCCTAATAATTTGAAATAGATCGTCGGTGTCTTGCCAAAATGTGGCATGCTTTAATCAAAATAGCCCTGACGATCAAGAAACATATATTTTTCTGCACGTTTCTTGTCATGTTGAAACGAACTAATTTCAGGAGCGGATGTATTTCATGTAACGAGTCAGGCCTCAATCCCGCCACGCCCCCCATACTGCTGGGCCAATGGCAAGCCCGACTTTCATTAGCAGACGTCCAGTCGGCTGGATCATGTCGGCGCTTTCCTTTTGGTGTTTGGCCGCCTCCTCTTTCGTGTTCGCGCCGACTGCATGCTTGCTTCTACTAGCGTAAGCACAGACATAGACTGAGAGAGCATGACCATTGTTGCCCCTTTCATTGATCACACCAGGTGTAGTCCACCTTTTACTTTTAAGTCGGCTGCCGTGACCCTGAACATGATGAGTTGCATTGATTGATTAATGGATGGATAATTAGTTATTATATTATACTCATGTTGATGGTTTTCCAGTCACATGCAATCAAATGAAAAGGTTTCCACCCCATTTAGCTATTCTTCAGACATGCTATTCAAAGACTGAACCCTGTGTATTTGTAGTGGCTGGTAGAAGTGTTTAGGGGTATCGTACGCAGACGAACTGTGAATCCCGTCACGGTTGGAGTCACGTATGACTCACCTCGGACTCTCAATCCATCCCTTGTGCTCAGCTCTGCCACTAATCAGCAGAGCCTATGTGTGAGTATGAGGGTGTATGTGTGTGGTTTAAGTGTGGCTTACGTGCATGAGGTTCAAGAAAAAGTTAGAGAATGAAAAGTCTGTATGTATGTACTGTATGTGTGTCAGTGTTTGTGTGTATTCTGGGTTGTTAGACGTCCCCGTTTCTTGGCTTTCTGGAGTGGGGGAATGTGAACAATGCGCACATTGTGTGGAGGGCGGAGTGCACAAGGGGTGAGGAGGGGGAGTGCCATGGACGAGTAGAGGGATAGAAGGAAGAAACAGAGAAAGCTGAATACAAGGAAGATTGACATAAGTAGTGTGACGTGCTGAGGTTAATGGTGCGAAGAGTAGTAGGTGGGCGTTGCTAACATATGAGCAGGATAGAGAAAAGCTGGGGACTCGAAGGGTATGTTCAGAAGATAACGACCAAATAAAAGCGAAATGTTTGATTTAAACATCTCCCCTCCCATGGTCTGGCAAAAATGACTGTGCTGCAACATGGTTGCTGGCCCAGCAGTTGGCAGTGTCATTTGAACTCTATAGAATACCTCTTGTCAGCGTAGATGTGAGATTAAAAAAACAAAACAAAAAAACACAATACAAAGATGAATCCTAATCCGTCGCCTGCTTAAACTGCACTGCCCCCCCCCCCCCCCCCCATGACAAAGTAAGAAAAAGACAATAAAGCGAGGAGAGCCTATGAAAAGGGAGCACAAGTTTAGACAAGCAGAACAAATGAAGGCCTACTTAAAAGGAGGAGAGTCAATGAAAGAGTGAAGACATATGGTGAGTGTTCTCAGTTACACTTGTCATACATACAGGGTGTTATCCATTTAGCAACAACCCGGACCAGATGGAATTTACCGATTAGACTCACAGTCAAAGGTTCATTTTACAGATTAGACTCACAGCAAGGTTCATCAGGAAATAAAATACAAAGAAAACTTGATAGAGCTGACAATTTAAAAAACTTGATCCAGGTGTACCGTGTCCCTTGGACATTTCACTCTGGATAGTTATAAACCCTTTAATGAATATTTGAAATGCTAACTTGCTGAACTGGAGCAAGTCTAAAAATAATATGTATCTCTGCTCCTCGTCACTCTCTTCTGAATTGTATAAAGGCTGACAAAGTTACTACAGCTAGTAATTATGATACTTAGCCTCATCATTGTTGTAATAAGCCTCATAGATTCTGCAGATTTTGATATAAATCCTTTTTTTCCCAAGACTTCTGAAAGGTCTGGAAGTTAGTTCTCAAAGAAAATCAGTAATAATGATCGTGATTTAAAAAAAAAAAAAAAAACAAACAACAACAAAAAACTGTCATACAGAAATACAGAGTACACAGAGGTTCACAGAAGCCCCTTCAACTGCTGGGAAGACTTTGAGGTAAAAGAGCGCGCCTGACTCACAATCTCGCTTCGAGTTTATTCCAAAGGTGTTTGATGGGTCAGTGTTCATAAGTTCTTCCACACAAACTCTGGCACAGTCATGATGGAACAGAAAAGGGACTATTGTAAGCATAGAATTATCCAAAACATCTTGGTGGAATGAATAATTAAAATTCAGAGGTATCTCAGTGGTCTATCCCAACCCGTTATCGATTAATTAATTAAAAGAGGCATAGCGAAACCTTTGTCAATACAGTGAATATAGTGAGCACACAAAGCTAATTCTACAGCTTCTTCAAGACTTTTTTTTTTTCATTATTGCCACTTGAGTCATATTTTACTGAACATCCTAGAGAGAGATGTGCATGTGACACTACACCGCTTCCAATTTCTTGTTCTATGGTCATTATCCCATTTTTCTTCTTCTTCGTCTCTGGTACCCTTCTGTGGTGACGCCACACACAAAGACACGAAGGTCTCATGAAATATGCTTGGAGTCTTACAAGATATGCAAAGGTCTCACGTGACGTCGTGCGCCATGGCCTTTTGAACTCTGGGATTTTGTGAGAAGCAGAAAAATGTTCCTCCCAATTTTTGGTAGAATTTGGAATGGTACAAATTGCCATGTTTGATTTTAAAGATTCCTCTGTTCAGGACTTTGGTTGTGCATACTTAAATAATGACTTCATGCAATTTGTGGGTGGTCCTTTCATTTTAGCCTGTCCGACGACTCACACGTGCGCGCACACGCACACACACGCTCACACACACACACACGCTCACACACGTGCTTTCCTAATGTTCTCTGCTTCACTCACACCAAACACATGAACATTCATTTCAGTTCACATTGGTCTCTATCTTTTCAGGGGAAAAGGAACCACCCTGCAATTGTTGCATACAAACACACACCCTTGGACACACAATTCCAGTATCTCTCGCCACAGGCTCCAAGCGTGAATCGAAATGGAAAGTGCACTCAGATGTCACTGCCACTTCCTCTTCCACTTCAGTACAGACAACTGGTCTCAGGCATCTAAAAGCTCACGGCTCCCTCCAGATACTTAACGGCCATAACCCACAGATGACAAGTGGACGAGATGGGCTTTCATCTGTGGTGGTAGTTGTCATAGACTCCACCTCATTATGGATCTATCAGGCATTAGGGCTGCTGCTGTCACTCAGTCTCTCTCCTTTCAGTGCTATTAATGGCCAAGTCATGATTTCCTCTGGAGACACGAGTGCAAGTTATAGGAAGGGTTGGATATGTTTTCAATTTAGGTTCCATTAAGTTCCATAAAGTAACAGAAACATGGATCGATATACTTTTTTTCCTGTGTGAAATTTGACCACTGATTGGGCACACTTGCACAATCCAATACAAGACTTGCAAAGTTTTTATTCAATATGTACTGTATGAGGGTTTTTTATTTAATGATGTTAATTTTGGCAGTGGTCTATCTGGAGAACTGTATATCCAAAATGTCAATATTTTGTTTACCTTATTTAGTGACATGACTGGGGCATTGTCAGTCAAAAAAGGGGTATTGTAATCTTTGTAAAGGTTGAATGTGAGAAAGCGCTTGTAGTGGATCTCAGTACTCTCCAGGTGTAGGTACTGTATTGTTGTGACTACTCCATTGGTTGTTAATGTTCAGGAAACAATCTGTTCAATTGATGATGATGATGTCTATACTCACTGTTAGTGATATGGGCAGCCCTATTTTGGGGGGGCACCCAGTCCACCCAAATCTTGCCTTAGCCCACCCTATGAAGTCATCTCAATAAAAAAAAAAAAAAAATACATATATAATTAGAAAAAATGTTCTGTATTGATAGAACATGCTTTGACATTGACAAACAAGTAAACTTTGTGAAAATCGGTTGAGAAATCAGCAATTTATGACTTAATTTATGCCCATTGGGTACATCGGTTAGCCGGGCTGCTGCAGCGCGTTATAGTCTTCATATCTATGGTCCGAATCGCTACAGACATTTCCAGCTGTGGTAACGCTAATGACCACCTAATGCTTGATTTACAACCCTGACACAATCTATTAAATGACACTTGACCACATGGCGATGCTTCAATGTCTCCTCTTGAATTGCTCCAAGTGTCACGTACGTGGTTAGGGCGAAGGCGAGGAACGCAAGGCAAGAACATGGTGGACCCAACTGCAGGGAAGCAAGGCAGAAATGCGGGAGTCTCAAAATAATATTTAATCTTCAAAAAAGGAAAACAAGGATATTGGATAAAGCAAAACTGAACGAAGTCCCACAACAGATAACCAAACCAAAGTAACACTTGAATATCTAAAACTGGAAACAAACTATGACGTGTGATTAAGACGTGGAATAGATAGGGAAAATGACATACCACAATGATAAAGACAACTGGCGACTATGACATGGCAAAGACATGTGACAACGACAATGAACCGACAAGAACTGAAAGAAACCAGGGAACTAAATACAAACAGATTGACGAGACAACGAGGAACACCTGGACAAGACACGAGTGGCTGGAGAGAGCTGATTGGTCGACACAAAGTAGACGAGAACAGGTGGACACACCAACCTATTGAGCACACGACAAACATGGAACACAGGAAAACTAAACACAACCCAAACCAAAACACAGACCATGACAGTACCCCCCCTCTAAAGGAACGGATCCCAGACATTCCCCAAACAACCAAAAAAAAATCACCAACCCAGGGTGGGCGGAAGGGGGCCTGGAGGAGGGTACAGAGTCCACCCCTCAGGTCAGTCTGGTGGCCATCCAGGCCACCTGAGGTCCTGGACGACCTCCTGAACCGCTCAGCCAAGCACCAGGGTCTTTACAGGGACATTCAGGTGGACGGCCACGGTGCCGAACCCAATGGTAATGCAGGGCCTAGGCAATAGGGTTGGGTGGCGGCCGCTGGACGAATGCCGCCGGAGCGGGGTCAGGTGGCGGCCGCTGGACGAACGGCGCCGGAGCAAGGACGGGTGGCGGCCGCTGGACGAGCGCCGCCGGAGCAAGGACGGGTGGCGGCCGCTGGACGAGCGCCGCCGGAGCAAGGACGGGTGGCGGCCGCTGGACGAGCGCCGCCGGAGCCGGCGAGCCGGAACGGGAGCCTGGCGCAGCTGCAGAGGAGCCGGAACGGGAGCCTGGCGCAGCTGCCGAGGAGCCGGAACGGGAGCCTGGCGCAGCTGCCGAGGAGCCGGAACGGGAGCCTGGCGCAGCTGCCAAGGAGCCGGAACGGGAGCCTGGCGCAGCTGCCGAGGAGCCGGAACGGGGCCTGCAGTCGCTTCCTCAGCCTGCCGCCATTGAGGTTTGGGAGTAGAGGGTACGGGAGTGGAAGAGTGCACAAGGTCTCGGGAAGGTGAACTAGGAAAAATGGCTGGTACTGAACATGGTGGCAGGTTTGACTAGACGTGACTTAATTGGAGCCGTGGAACGTGTGGGAACAGGTGAAAAATTAAGTGACT
The DNA here is from genome assembly GCF_024500385.1 of Phyllopteryx taeniolatus. Lineage (NCBI taxonomy): Eukaryota > Metazoa > Chordata > Actinopteri > Syngnathiformes > Syngnathidae > Phyllopteryx > Phyllopteryx taeniolatus. The sequence goes on along the minus strand of NC_084516.1, from coordinate 10,495,218 downwards.
TGTGAACAGGGGAAAAACAACGAGGGGGCAAAATTTGACCTTTACTTGGGCGCCTCCGTTGGCCACCACGCGGCGGTCCCGGGTAGATGGCCAAACGGGTGCCCAAGAAAAGGTCCGAGGGAAAGGATTTGGACTCACTGGGGTTGGAAACGGGGAGACGTGACAAAAACTGACGAGGACGGGATAAACTAGGGAAGGAACCAGAAAAATCTAAATCTGTGTCAGATTCAGAATCAGACAGGAGGTTAACTAAATCGGGGCCATCTTCACAATCAGAAAAATCAGAATCTAAAGAAACATGTGGATGTAAAATAGTAGGGCATGGTGAATAACTAGGACAAGTGGGGGGACCTGATGAAAAGGACAGAGAAGACTGAACGATAGGGCTTACTGGAGGAGGGTAGTATGGATGGCAGGCTGAGGACGGTGGGAGGCAGTTTGGTGGTGTCCAGGGTGACGCCATGTTCTTCCCGCTGGGTCCTGTTCTGGTCGGTTGATTCTGTCACATATGTGGTTAGGGCGAAGGCGAGGAATGCAAGGCAAGAACATGGTGGACCCAATTGCAGGGAAGCAGGGAGGCAAGGCAGAAATGCGGGAGTCTCAAAATAATAATATTTAACCTTCAAAAAAGGAAAACAAGGATATTGGATAAAGCAAAACTGAACGAAGTCCCACAACAGATAACAACCAAACCAAAGTAACAAAGAAACACTTGAATATCTAAAACTGGAAACAAACTATGACCTGTGAGTAAGACGTGAAATAGATAGGGAAAAAGACACCTGACAATGACATACCACAATGATAAAGACAACTGGCGACTATGACATGGCAAAGACATGTGACAACGACAATGAACCAGCAACAACTGAAAGAAACCAGGGAACTAAATACAAACAGATTGACGAGACAACGAGGAACACCTGGACAAGACACGAGTGGCTGGAGAGAGGTGATTGGTCGACACAAAGTAGACGAGAACAGGTGGACACAACAACCTATTGAGCACACGACAAACATGAAACACAGGAAAACATGGAACAAAACTAAGCACAACCCAAACCAAAACACAGACCATGACACTAAGTTATGTGTCTGCATAGTCGGCAGGGGGTTGTAATGGGTGTACTGCTTAGTTCAAAATCTAGTCAGAACCAATTAAAATTGACACATCACATTAAAAAAAAAACCTTAGAAAAAAAACAACATACTCCCGGCAAACTTTTTGTCTACTTATTTCAAGTAAATATTAGCTAAAAACAACATGATGAGTCTTTTTTTTAATGATTTTAAGTTTTTGCAGTGTGGGTGTTTATTTTCAGTTAAAAAAAAAACAACCAAAAAACATGGCAGTCTCAGTCGCTTCCATTGCCATAACTAATGTGCTAAATCTAGTTAAATGCTAGTATACGACAGGACACCTGATGAAACACTGTTTGCAAACGTCTGCTTTTCAATAGATAGACACACGCTATTTTCTTTTTAAGTCAGCCAGGTGCAGGTGAGAGACTTAAAAAAAAACATTATTTCATCCATCCATCCATTTTCTGAGCCGCTTCTCCTCACTAGGGTCGCGGGCGTGCTGGAGCCTATCCCAGCTGTCATCGGGCAGGAGGCGGGGTACACCCTGAACTGGTTGCCAGCCAATCGCAGGGCACATAGGAACAAACAACCATTCGCACTCACAGTCATGCCTACGGGCAATTTAGCATCTCCAATTCATGCATGTTTTTGGGATGTGGGAGGAAACCGGAGTGCCCGGAGGAAACCCACGCAGGCACGGGGAGAACATGCAAACTCCACACAGGCGGGTCCGGGGATTGAACCCAGGTCCTCAGAACTGTGAGGCTGACGCTCTAACCAGTCGCCCACCGTGCCGCCACATTATTTCATGATAATTAGTTTTTCTTCTTTTCTTTTTTGTGTAGTTGTTATTTTTCAAGGTCTAAAAAGTTGATCAAATTTCAGAAGGATACTTTCCAAAATTAGGTCACCCGTAGTACTCAACCTAGACTCGCCCCTGCTTACTGTGCTTGGAAAGACTAATATCCAACCTCCAGTATGTGTAATTTGTGCTCGCTGTGTGTGAGTGGTATTAATTTAACAATATGTTCTATATTGTGGTTGTAGAATTTGTTAATTCAATGAATGGAATACATCCATCCCAAACAAACACAGAGCTCCATATTGGCCTAACTGGGAAATTGGAAACATAAACGAACATGAATAAAGTTTATTGATTAGAACTCTATTATCGGTTGACTGCCATGCCTAACACACACCCGTTTTGGCTGAGGAATACTGGGATGTGGTATGCTGCCAAAATCCCCATCCAGTATGTTGGTCAGTACTATATTGTCTTTGTCTTGGATTAAGGGTAATAAGCTACATTTTAACTTTATAGTACAGTGTGGGCAAAAAAATCCATTCAGGAATTTTGTTATGGCCTTAAGATACCCATAAAACTGTTACACTATTTGATGTAACATATCAGGAACTTGAGATTTTAGGTTTCCTTTGCAGTTAATATGGAACAAACGACTACAAGTTCCATGGCTTTCAACATGGCTTCTTTACACTGCCTTTTAATGAAGAAAGTATTTACAAAATTGAGTCCAAGAGGGGGTGGGGGGTTGGGGTTTACAGTCCTTTTTGTTGACAAATGAGTGGAGTTTAAGAGAGAGAGGCTTCACACAGAAAATAAACATTCATCTTTGTGTGCGTGATCTTTTTCTTTTGGTTTTGTTTGTAGCACATTACACCACATTTAGTTTTCTTTAGACACAAAAACATGTTATACTCGATTGTCTCCATGTCCCAAGATATTTAAGAGAGACAAAGTGGCATCTGTATGGGTTTTCTACAACCCCAATTCCAATTAAGTTGGGATGTTGTGTTAAACATAAATAAAAACAGAATACAATGATTTGCAAATCATGTTCAACCTATATTTAATTGATTAGACTACAAAGACAAGATATTTAATGTTAAACTGATCAACTTTATTGTTTTTAGCAAATAATCATTAACTTAGAATTTAATGGCTGCAACACGTTCCAAAAAAGCTGGAACAGTTGGCAAAAAAGACTGAGAAAGTTGAGAAATGCTCATCAAACACCTGTTTGGAACATCCCACAGGTGAGCAGGCTAATTGGAAACAGGTGGGTCCCATGATTGGATATAAAAGGAGCTTCCCTGAATTGCTCAGTCATTCACAAGCAAAGATGGGGCGAGGTTCACCTCTTTGTGAACAAGTGCGTAAGAAAATAGTCAAACAGTTTAAGGACAATGTTCCTCAATTTACAATTGCAAGGAATTTAGGGATTTCATCATCTACGGTCCATAATATCATCATAAGGTTCAGAGAATCTGGAGAAATCACTGCATTTAAGCGGCAAGGCCGAAAACCAACATTGAATGCCCGTGACCTGCGATCCCTCAGGCGGCACTGCATCAAAAACCGACATCAATGTGTAAAGGATATCACCACATGGGCTCAGGAACACTTCAGAAAACTAATGTCAGTAAATACAGTTCGACGCTACATCCGCAAGTGCAACTTGAAACTCTAATATGCAAAGCAAAAGCCATTTATCAACAACACCCAGAAACGCCGCCGGCTTCTCTGGGCCCGAGCTCATCTAAGATGGACTGATGCAAAGTGGAAAAGTGTTCTGTGGTCTGACGAGTCCACATTTCAAATTGTTTTTGGAAATTGTGGACATCGTATCCTCCGGGCCAAAGAGGAAAAGAACCATCGGACTGTTATGGACGCAAAGTTCAAAAGCCAGCATCTGTGATGGCATCGGTAACTTACACATCTGTGAAGGCACCATTAATGCATACAGGTTTTGGAGAAACATATCCTGCCATCTAAGCAACGTCTTTTTCATGGACGCCCCTGCTTATTTCAGCAAGACAATGCCAAACCACATTCTGCACGTGTTACAACAGCGTGGCTTCGTAGTAAAAGAGTGCGGGTACTAGACTGGCCTGCCTGCAGTCCAGACCTGTCTCCCATTGAAAATGTGTGGCGCATTATGAAGCGTAAAATACGACAACAGAGACACTGTACACTGTACATCAAGCAAGAATGGGAAAGAATTCCACCTACAAAGCTTCAACAATTAGTGTCCTCAGTTTCCAAACGTTTATTGAATGTTGTTAAAAGAAAAGGTGATGGAACACAGTGGTAAACATGACCCTGTCCCAGCTTTTTTGGAACGTGTTGCAGCCATAAAATTCTATGTGAATGATTATTTGCTAAAACAATAAAGTTCATCAATTTGAACATTAAATATCTTCTTTGTAGTGTATTCGATTAAATATAAGTTGAACATGATTTGCAAATAATTGTAATCTGTTTTTATTTATGTTTAAGACAATGTACCAACTTCATTGGAATTGGGGTTGTATATGCACATACACACACACGATAAACATTCTTCCTACATTTGTTTATGTTTGTAAGTTCTGTGGGTTCATTCAAAGTGTCCTGTTACTCTTTCTTACCGTTCTCAGTTTCTGAGTTGTTTTTCCCCAAAACCGGAACACTCATTAAACTGGACCAGATGGGGTGGAAAAAGGAGATTTAGTCACATGTCACACTATGGTTTATTCACAAACACACACAGCTGGTAAACACTTGCTGTTTCTGTAACCTGTGACTTTGTCGACAATAGGTGTTCTGTGTTGCGTGTTCTTAAAAAAAGGTTCAACTTCTAATATATACTAAGTTGAAGGTACACTCTACCTTCACAATCCTGCAAAGTTCTTTCATTTCAGTCTAAATCCAAAAAGATGAGTTTATGTTTCTGGAAACCACCTCAGTTTACATTCTCTGACACATTGGTTTGCGAGGAAAATCAACACATTTTACTGGACACTTAACTCATTCTAAAGGAGAAAAAGCACAAGAATTTGATTATGAGCAATGAATAGCAGTTTTCAACAAATATCATGGGAACATGCATATTATTGTCGATATTATTTATCTAAAACATGAGTACTGGCAATACCACACTCACTTGACAACAGGGTTGGTGTTTATACTGCAGATGACCTTCACTGATAGCTGGTAAAAGTTCAATACATCACAGCAAAACGTGACCATTGAGTTTAACAGTTTATATTTTCATCAAAGTCAAATCTTCCATTTATAGCAAACATGAATCCAAAACTACAGTCACGTGTTTAAGTGTTTTTAAGTGTTTTAAGTGTTTAACGTGCTTTTTTTTTTTTTTTTTTTTTTTTTTTTGTACTAAGCTTTGAACATATTCAACAGTAGTTGAATTTATACTGTTTCTTGTATTATGTGGAGGAGCATAAACAAAAAGTTGCCGTATTGGGCAAGATTTTAAATGAAAACTGTCCTTGTTTCAGAAATTTGAGTACTGTGTGCCCCTTGACGTTTTCTGCTAGCAGCTCTTCGTCCATATCGCCGATTGATCTAGTTCCATTATTCCATTCCTGAAGAATTTCGAACTGATCCAATTTATTAAAATGCAGAGGTTAACACGCGCATGCATTTTCTGGTGATGACATTATTACAAAAGTCAAAATGTGAAATTACACAAGGAATATTTGCAGTAAGCAAATCCAGGAATGCTACCGTTCACATACTGTACCGTTTGTTCATTCTGTAATCAATTAGATCACAACATTATAGACTCACTCTGCCATAGTCCCCAGTTATCTGACATACATTAACTGCCGAGCATACCTCCAGTTCTCTTTTTCATATCTTGTCATGTATTCTGGATGGAGTTTTCGTCTTCTCCACTGACAACATAGTGTTATCTGTGTCCATTTTCCACTTGGCTTGGAACAATTATACCACGAGTAGCACTTTTCTATTGGCCAAAACAGGTACTACAAGGGACATTTTGTAGAAAAAGGTCAACTGGGGCTCCAAACATGGCAACCTGATACTATATGCTTGACCTAAAGCAATGCTGATCGGTCCTACATTGAGCTGATTTGTCATAGCCCTGTCATTTATACAAATTTAGGGTACCCCCCTAGGAATGCAAAAAATTAACATACATGCGACCATTACCTTGTTGTACAGGAATATGATAACACACTGCTGTCCTAAGTCTTGTCTGACTGTGGCCACCAGCCAAATGTCAAGAAGTAAATACCCTCAATTTATTCCACTGTTGTTCTTTGATAATCTTTGAAGATTGCATTTAATGCACTGGTTTTTTTTTTTTTTTTTTTTTTTTTTTTTTGGCTGTGTCCCTTGGTACTGTATTGAAGTGGAAATCCAACTTCCAAAATTAAGGCAACCGGGCTGGTACTGTACATGAGAAGGAACATTACTTTGTGGGTACTTTGGTTTTCTTCCTCAATGGTAAACTTGCATTAGGTTTTTAATTTCCAGCCAATTCCATTGACCAAAGTATAGAGTCAAGATTCAAAGAGCTGCATTGTGTTGGTCCACTGCTCTACAGGGATATGTCGAATACAGAGAACAAATGATCTGTGACTCATAAGGTATCCTCTTCATTTCAGAAACTTCACAACCATCATGGATGAGGAGCAGTGCTACTATAATGAGACCATTGCCTTCTTCTACAACCGCAGTGGCAAGTACCTAGCTACTGACTGGAACACGGTGAGTCGCTTGGTGATGGGCCTGGGCATCACAGTCTGCATTTTCATCATGCTCGCCAACCTCCTGGTGATGATTGCCATCTATGTCAACCGGAGATTTCACTTCCCCATCTACTACCTTATGGCTAACTTGGCAGCTGCAGACTTCTTTGCTGGTCTGGCCTATTTCTACTTGATGTTCAACACGGGACCAAACACAAGGCGTCTGACTGTTTCAACATGGCTGCTCCGCCAAGGTTTGATCGACACCAGCCTGACAGCCTCTGTGGCAAACCTCCTGGCTATCGCCATCGAACGCCACATCACAGTGTTCCGCATGCAGCTGCACACACGCATGAGCAACCGCCGTGTGGTGGTGGTAATCGTCATAATCTGGACCATGTCCATCGTCATGGGAGCCATTCCAAGTGTGGGCTGGAATTGTATCTGTAGTATTAAATCATGCTCCAATATGGCACCACTTTATAGCAACTCCTACCTGGTCTTCTGGGCTGTTTTTAACCTGGTGACATTTGTTGTCATGGTGACGCTGTATGCCCACATCTTTGTCTATGTGCGCCAAAGGACAATGAGGATGTCACGTCACAGCTCTGGACCACGACGTAACAAAGACACGATGATGTCACTGCTGAAAACTGTGGTGATTGTGTTGGGTAAGCATCTTCCTCCTGTTCATTCTGTCTATCTACAGTATTTGGTTTGTTAGCTAACTCTAAGATGGAATTCGTGGATTCTCTGGAGTGGTCAATGGGTTTTTTAAATGAATTAGTGGAGTTTAAAAGATTAGAATTGAGGCACTTTGGGAGAAGCAGTTCTATATTCTGCAGGTGTCAGCAACATGGTGCCTGTGCCACATAAGTAGCACGTGGACCTCTTTTAAAAATAGCTCACCAGTGATGGGACATTGTGATTTCCAAGGAATGTTGAAATGATCATAAGAAATTTAAGCACTTTCAGAGATTTCTACCAGTAAAGTGTGCATAGTTACTTAATATATATCCTGTATTTTCCAACTTTGTTAAGTCATTGTTTTTAATGATTGTGAGAAATCAATAATGTGATCAGTCTTCATGTCAATGAATATCATTAATTACTGATAATAGCATGTAATTAAAGGTAATTTGAGCATTTTTAATTTCAGAAATGTGTATCAAACTTGTTAGCCCTTCACTTTAATCAATACCCAATAAGTAGCTCTCATTTAGAAACAAATCATGAAATAATAGGGTATTGGGCAAATGCTAAATGTGTTTTAATTGCTACACTTCATTAATAGTTAGGTCCTTGAATTCTCTACTTAAGGCAATGGTCAAACTCTTTAATAGACTTTACTGTGTACATATTCCATACACCTCTATTTGATAAACTCTTACGTCCCAACCTATGTATACAAGACCCGCTTTATATTAAATCAAAGTTATGTATGGCCACATTTCTTTGGTCTGGCAGTGTAAATTTTCAAGGCTCCTTTGATGATGCCTGTTTTATCTTTCAGCTGAGCAATGTGTGAAGTCTGATGAAGTTTTATGTCCAAACATTCCACAGAGATATGTCTCCCACTTTGCAAGCTTCCAGGAGTATTGTTGTGCAATAGTTTTTTTCAGACAATGAGCGTTCCAATTTTTCAAAATTACTTGCCTATATTTCTATGGCAAACACACTGAACTAGCAAACACATTGAACTGACTCAAAACTGAGTTAAAGTTTGAATTGTGGGAAATGTGCATGTTGGTACTCAGAAGCAGGATGTCTTGGTCCTAGACAAAACATACCAGAGGATTCCATGCGATTTGTCTCCGATGTGTCTGCTATCTCAGCCTGTTGCCACAATCGACTAAAGCTATTGTCACAAGAAGGTGCTTTGTTACTTTTATTGGGGAAATTGTGTTACCAAGAAATTAGCACATCTAACTAATCCACAATTAAAAGCTTTACACAATTATGCACAGTAAGTATTTTCACACATAGGTATTAGTATTTGTGATGCATCTGCAAACATGCTTGCATAGGTCTCAGCATGTTTTCACACCTATGCTTTGTTTATTCTGGCCCAAACCATCCTTTGTTTCACTAGTTTTCACATGACCCGACCGCGAATGTTCCCTTGGCTTGTTAGTATCAATAAAGGTCAACATCGTAACAAGAGCTAGCCACTCTACAGGATTGTAAAATGTTCAGCATACCGACTCGAAGAATCATAGAACTCACAGTTCCAAGTCAGACAGGATCCAGGTTGGGACGGTAAGACAATATAAAAATATAAAGAAAAATGGAATATATATCAATGAATGGTTGTCAAACCAAGCTGCTAGTTGCTGGTAAGGCAGGCGAATCCCTGACACATTTTGCCGTACTCAGGCTCTGGCCCTCCGCCAATCTCCCGGACGGCAAAGAGCATTTGAACAAGTCACTCGGACAATACTACACACAAATATGTTACATTGCCAAGAGCTGGCAAATAATAAAAAAATAGAGTGGACATAACAGAGACAGTTCATTTAAAAGTATGGACATGAACCTACATTGTCAATATATGATATGCATATTTCAGGGGTCCGTGGTTTAAGACAGAATTCCGTTCAGAATTTGTAAGTTGGAACACACGGCCATGGCTATCAAATAATTACCTGAAAAACAGTAATAAAAAATGAACAACTCCTTACCTTAACTCCTGCGGCTGGCTTAATTGCACATTGCACATATATATGTATATCCATCCATTTTCTTTACTGCTTATCCTCACTAGGGTCGCGGGATGCTGGAGCCTATCCCAGCTATCTTCGGGTGACAGGTGGGGTACACCCTGAACGGGTCGCCAGCCAATCGCAGGGAACAGAGAAACAAACAACCATTCACACTCACGTTCACACCTATGGGTAATTTAGAGTCTTCAAATCAACTTACCACACATGTTTTTGGGATGTGGGAGGAAGCCAGAGTGCCCGGGGTACTTGCTTGGCCTTTGGGGGTTTTGATAAACCAGATGTGGCCCTCTAAATCAGGGTTGCCCATCCTTGATACAGATAGAGAAATGAGTGGCAAGGCTACCAGAACAGTGAGTGACTCTACTGGTCATTAATGTTTCCCAAAAATCTCAAAACATTGCTATGTTCTAACTTCTGATAAGTGACCTCATCTTGTTACAGCTAAGACTGAGACAGGGAATTTTACAGCACCCACACAGTTCTCAATATCAGGAGCAGCCAGTAGAGGGCTGATGCAAGGTCAGCGTCAAAGGTTTGTTCAGTTTTTAACATCTTACTGATTTAAACCTATGTAGAATTACTAATGAATTGTTTTAACATAAGCATAACTCAGAGAACGAAGAGTAAAGTGGTGCTACTCCAAGTGGTTTCCTTTTGCAAAAAAAAAAAAGTATTTTTGTGAGCTCTTCACTTTAAAAAAAATGCTTTTCAGTGAAGAAGTTGCAATGGTGTGTTTTTACCACCAAATTTCATCACATCCATTTGACGTCTTAGTTGTATATGTAAATATTTTTTTTCCATGATACCCTAGCCAGAGTAGAACTAGAATATCTTTCAGTCTTCAGAAGAGTTGCCAAAGATTACTCTTGAGCGCTGGGTTTTTGCTGGTGTTCACCTTTTGAAGGAAAGGTTAAGAAATGCTTGACAGTATACCCCTCAGAGATGGCCTATTGTGCTTTTCCCATCTGTTGGCCAGATGATGGCTGTTTCCCTGCCAACCTCCTTGCTTGTTCCTTTCAGGATCCTGTAAAGACATCCATGACAGGTTTCTGTCTCTAAGGCAATGAAAGAATGGGAATGTAATGGGCCAAGTTGGTTATACACACTTAAACACATACATAAGCGTAGACATCTGCTTTAACTGTGCCCTTTCAGAACTCTTTTGGCTTTATATAGAACTGGGGGACACAAGAGCTGCTTCTTTCAGAGTAACTCTGATGCAGCTGTGATGTTCTCCAATGATGGGAACATAAAACCACTTGATTGGTTTAACCACAGACAGATGAGCTTGTATCCTCTACAGAGATATGATTATACACATACAAACATCAAGAGACTGGACCAAATTTTATGACATTTTCATAGAAAAAAACCCACATTTTTATCCAACTGTATAATTAGCAGGTAAAGCTGGAAATGCATTGTAGCAACTACAAACAGGCCAGTTGATTGGATAATGACTTCTTTATAGTCATCTACCTCTAGAATATTTTTGGTATCCTCAAAAAAATTACTCATTGGATGAACACAAATACATTTTGGGCAGGTTTTCCATCCATTTTATTTGTGTAACTCCAACTCAAATTTAGTAGTTCCGTGTTATTTGATATAATTGAGTCAGCCAAACCCATTTTCATCAAATACATCCATCCATCCATTTTCTACCACTTATCCGAGGTCAGGTCGCAGGGGCAGTAGCTTTAGCAGGGACGCCCATACTTGTGAGCTGTCAAAAAGCTGTGAAAATACCAGTTTAGTTGGCCAATGTGAAAGAAGCTATTTAAGTTAAGGCTAGTGTCCATCACTTCTGTTGTGGCTCTTAAATGGTCTTTCAGAGCACTTTATTTGATTATCAATGCTCATGTTTGCCGAAGTAGGCACTTTCACTCTAATGGGCACCCGTGCTCTTGGTGCATTCAGCTGCTGGTGCTTATTGCACCCGGAAAAAAAAAGGTTTGAGTGACACCAACAGAGATCATTCTTTTCTCGTCCCTCCTCTGAGTCAACACCTCTGCCCAACAAAAGCCTTTATCCATGTGTGTGGTGTGTGCGTCAGGTGTTGGCTCATGCACAGGACCCTCTGTGAATGAATTACTGTATCTCGATTGTCTTAGTGTTCGATGCTTGATCATCAGAACATGCGGCGTGCCAACACATACATTCCACAAGTGTATGAACACAAATGCCATGAAAGCTGTGGCATTGCAACTAAAGATCTTTCCTTATTTTGGTTTGCCACACTATTATAACTCTGTCTGTGTGTCAACGTTCTGAAGGCAGAACCCATCTGACATGGTGACAAGCCAAACTCTGCCATCCACTGTCAGAGTCGGAAGATGCCTGGTATGCAGCTCACACTATCACCTGTTATGCGTGTGCATGCTCTGTATGTCTGTGGTTGAAGCTCTTATTGCAAGGAATTTCTGTTCACAGTGCGGCTTTTCTAATCAGCACAATAGCGTCCTTATGGTTTGTGTTTAAGCAAGCGTCAGTTGCTAATTTGTGTTTAAGCAAGCGTCAGTTGCTAATTTGCACCACACTCTGTAATCTTGTTTGAAATGTACCATTAAATGCTTGCCCAACAAATTTTGCTCATTTTTCAGGCTTTGCTTCATTTTTAGAGGCAAAGTATTCCGGCAACTTGTGAGCTGTTATTTACTACTGAAATATCCCAAGTATAATGCAAGAAATACCTGTTCACAGTGTGGCCTTTTTAATCAGGCACAGTTGCGTCCTTCTGGTTTTCGTTTAAGAATGTCTAAATTGCTAATTTGTGGAAAACTCTATAATCTCCTTTGAAATGTGTCATTAACGGCTTCCCCAACTGATTGCTCTTATTTTTTCAGCTTTGCTTCATTTTTATAGGAACACAGTAATCCTGCAATTTGTGAGCTGTTATTTACTACTGAAATATAGTATAGTATAGTATGATGATAGTTAAAACTTGGTTTAATCAGACCATTGCAAAATCTCACAAACAGGTGGCAAAATGTGTCTATTGATGGGACTTAGATTGAGATCACATCACATTTCATGACCAATTGTGCAGAAATCCCTGTTTTACATACCTTTTCTTGCAACACGAAAGTAAAGAAAATCAAGCTGAATAAAACACCAACAAGTTCGCCAGTAAATCCATAGCTCAACAAGACAGCAGACCCAGTCAGGTCAGATTAGATTTGATGATTTGGTAAAAGGCCAGAATGCAAATTAAAGTTTTCTTCTGGAAGTAACTCTCAACTTTCATTTTGAATTAAATTAACTTTCTTGTCCCTTCAATCAAGAACTAAATGTTAACAGTATCAGACTGAATACGGACAGCAACGCTTAAGTCAAATGCGTACCTCAGCACTGGGTTGCTTTTAATTTTCTGACCTTTTTAAAACTTTGACGTACTGAAGCTTTGATGTCCATATTATATCTGATTTTGAAGGATCTGACGTCAAAGTCAGATGAATAAATATCAGTATTGGCGCAAATCTTCCATCATGCAGGAGCTCTGAGTACTGAATATTGATTTCACAGTTCTCAAGTACTTTCAAATCTCAAAAATCGGACTAAAATAGAAAAATTAAACATTTGAAACCTCAAAGCAATTGCTCGCTAATCCTTTTTTGGACATTTTGCCATGTTTTTGAAACATTCTTTATTACCATTTCAAAGAAGTCTTTTAGGCATGCTTCTCCAAACATTAGCTCACTCTATTCACACCGCCAGCCTGTTTATCAATCATGCTGACCTAGTGACACTTTGTGATTTTATCTAATATACAGTGTGTGGAAGTAGTGATGTGGAGAAAGGAGAGTAAAAAGAAATCTTTCTCGGGGACAAACCGGAAACCACAGAGCCATTTCAGAAGTATACATACAGTAATGGTTTCTGCTGACTGCTTTATTTCAATGGCATCCCGGTCACGACCTGAGATGATTACTGGTTTAGGAAATCACAGAATGAGATAAACACTGAAAGAGGGTGCTACAGGGGAAGACTGAAAGATTTAGAGTGGAAAAAAAGGCAGATTGCTGTAAGTAAGGCATGACCAAGCTTGGCCAAGGCAATGCGAGTGTTAAAGAAAAAAATTTAAAGGTGCTGACACTGTGAACAATAGAAAATGGAGAAACTCGATTGAAGAAAGAAAAAAAAACATGCAGCAACGTTTATAGAAAGATGAATGTGGGAAAGCTCCTTTGAAGACAACTGCGAAATTGTGTCTTAGGAAAATAGCAATGAGGTCAATTCTAAACATCCAAGACAGATGACCATTGATACTGTGTCCAACTGGACAAAGTACAAATGAAAATCGCTAGACAAAGCTAGGTAAGGATATCAAAAGGCAGAGCGTATACTGTACCTAAACTTGAAGGTCAACGCAGGGGAATACCAAGGAACAGGGAGAGATGTTCTGGCACAGACTGACTGCAATACAGAGGCTGTAAACAATGGTAAAGCATAATCAAAAACAGTCATGTACAATCGAGCCCAGCTCACCTTCAGCCACGCCCAGAACCTGAGCGAACACAAAGCAACAGAAAATTAGTGTAGGGAAATATAACCAAAGCATACAGCTCACCCGCAACACTAATGATGACAAACGGTATCCAAAATAGATGCATGGATGATATTTCATGAGATTTATTGACAACAAGAGTTGTTCATAGACCTTTTGCACAGTTTTGTATTCCATCAGACCAAATCCTTCCCAAACAGACACTAATTACACTGGGAGAGAGGCACATTTCCTAATTTAAAAAAGGGGGAACAGTTAACTTACTGTGACTAATTATCTAACAATGGCCTTCATTACATGACTGAGGTCCTCTCTGGTAAGAAAAGAAAATGATTATGATGTTGACTGTAAGGCTTAGCATGCAAGAACTATGTGATGGTTCTACGTGAAGTTGAAGTCTTATTGCGTTGGTGCCATTAGTAATTATCTAATAAAGTGCTGGTGTGTGTTTGGCTGGACACGTTTATCTTGATGAAAATTATGCTTTAAGTATATAATTTACCAAATGCTACTTGCAATAAGTAGATGATGAGTTGTTATCTGACAGCATTAAGATAAGATTTAAGGCATGCAGTGGCTAATCAGGATGATTAGTCCTGACTCATCAATCTAAGTGATCTGATTCAGCCCTGAGTAACTACTTGGTATGTATGAAAGCTGCTTTTAAATAACACCAAGTGCAATGCCCCTGTCTGAATTTGTTGTTGTCACAAAGCCCGACAAGACCTGGAAAATGTCAAAACAGTTTTCCAGACATTTCAAGACTTTCCAGTCACTGCCGAGGAGGTGTTTATTTACATTTCTCCAAAGACTGCTCTGCTTCTCCAGTTTCTTTCCCCTATTTTTGACATTTTCTAGCAGTGACAAGGCAAGTGGGTTTGCTTCAGTCCGCCAGAAAACATATTCCATTCCTCCATCCACAAAAACTGCTCTTTGGGAATACATGTGGCAATGAGATGGATTTCTGAGGTGGACGGTATGCCCAATTTGTGTCATTATCCTTATGAAGAAAGGAGGTGTTGGTGTGATGGGGTATGATACCAGTAGTTACATTCCCCTGGATTTATAACGAAAATGAAAGACGTTTAATGGGGAAATGCAGACTCTTTGCTTTGCATTGGTAGTATAGTGGGTCAGACAACCAAAATTTGTGTAATAGGCATGGGATCATTTGTTCCATTCACATTACACTGCAATTCACTGAGAGAGTGTAGTCTGCCTTTCTCACTGTGTCAACACATTGAATAAGATAAGCAGTAAAGACAATAGATTAATGGATGGATCTTTTACTTTTGGACTGACAATATGTTTGAACACTGTATATGGAATTCAAACAAAATTAATAGTTTAGTTAAGTAGTTCTGTTTAGACTAGAAGCGTATCCGTTAGCCTCATGAGGAGAAGCAGTTGCTTTAAAGGGATTTTCCATTGCCAGTTTAGAATTTTGTGTTTGTGATTTCTTGTGCCTCTCAGATGATCTGAATTGGCATATGTACTCATTTGTGGAAGACTT
Organism: Phyllopteryx taeniolatus; assembly: GCF_024500385.1. Taxonomy (NCBI): domain Eukaryota; kingdom Metazoa; phylum Chordata; class Actinopteri; order Syngnathiformes; family Syngnathidae; genus Phyllopteryx; species Phyllopteryx taeniolatus. The sequence goes on along the minus strand of NC_084516.1, from coordinate 10,479,875 downwards.
GAACCGCAGTTCTTCAATAGAACCTTTTCACAATACATTAGACGACTTTAGCCTTCTGGCTCTTCCACTGTGGATCTTTACCTTTGCTAGGTGAATGATGAAGGGTTAATTGAGAATAATAATATTTTACTATTTACAACTCCAAATAAAGATGGTGGACAGCTGTGTAACTCCCCACCCCAAGTCCAGGTGTGGCAATAACAGTTTAGCTCTGACAACTGAGTATTCCAACTATTGATTCAATTGGCAGACTGAGGAAACTGGGCAGGAAAACATACCAGCTGATTGGTTGGTAGATATTGGCTAACACAGAAGAATTGCTCGTGAACTAGGCTAAATTGGTATAGATATGAACTGGGAGTCAGTCTTATGTGATTGAAATATCATGAAACCATGAAGAAAACTGAAGGTACATGTGCTGCCTTTGCATTATTTGGTCTCTAAATTCCCGTCTTCCCCAGTTAGATGCCCTTCTGTTGAGACTGTAGTCTTTACCTTTACTACTGTTTACCATATCTGCTTACAGGCACCTTAGATTTACATTGACATGGGTTCAAGACGTGCAATCAATTCTCCAGATTTTCACAAACATGACGTTTCTAAAAATACAATTCTTACGAACAGATTAAAGAGACGCAAAAGCCTGATTATCCAGTAGCAATGTTAAAATCTGGTTTTAATTTACATCCTACAATATTGTCTCAGTGCTATGTGTGACACATTCTTTGTGTGACAGTGAAAGCCTGGATTATTTTATTATATTTTGTGCCATATTTTTTGCTGCTCTTATATACTAGCTAGATGTTTCTTACACCAAGTCTTGTCATGATCAGAGAAGGATGTTGAAACAAATGATGCAGACAGCTTGGGTGTAAGACATTCTGGAAAACGAACAAACTCCAAAGAGTCAGCCCACATTGCTGGAAAGTGAGGTCAAGCCTTTCTGCTGCAGCTGCTGCCTGCAAACCCTCACATACAACAGGCCTGCACATCAAGGAGCTTGTTGTCCTCATGTCTCATCAATACTTTTTTTGTGCTGCTGTCTCCAGGGGTTAATGTTCTGAAGTTTAGTCGTCGTTAGGACAAATGGCTGGCCTCTGTTGACCTAATTCCCTACACTTGACCTTGACATTCATGACGAATGACTCAGAGACCGCTGCACTTGTCACCCAAATGACTTTGGAATAGTACATGTGTGATGATTGAATTATACAAAACATCATCTGGAGACATTGCAGATGCCATTCAGTCTCCTAGTGGGTCAACGTGTGATAGAGCATTCATCTCATAAATCTGTTTTTTTAAATAATGGAAAATCCATATTACCTACGTCAGCACTCAAATACTGTACCTAGACTGAAAAGAAAAAATATACTACCAAGTATTTTTTTTCTGTGTTTCTTTTCAGTGTGGCCCTAATACTCCTTGGTAGTGGTAATGTGAGATGTTATGTGTTAAATTAGCCATTTTAGGGGTTACATTTTTGTGCAACTGAACTGCTTTCTGTTTTGTTTTGTTTTTTTCTGTTTCAGGTACCTTTTTCTTCAACCCTTTTTGTAGTTGATATAGAACTTTGGTTTTGGAAGCTTTGATTTTTCTGATATGTCAACGTATTGTCAATACAATTTCACCATAAAGGGAATAGTTTTTTTAAGTGCATTGATGTGGATATTTTTGAATTATTCTTCATCAGAGGAAGATGATTTAAGTAGAGTTTAATTCATTTAACTGGAGTGAATTTATTTGGACCAATTAAATACAGAATTTAACAAAGGGTACCATCATATTACTGCATAAGTTCAAATAATTGTTTTACTGTATATATTTAATATGTTGTATGCAATTTGGCACTTTTACACCCTCTGGCAATATTTCATAATGCAAACTAAAATCTGAATACACCAAAGAGTATGTATTTATTTTATGGCTTCAGGCAATGCTGTAAACTGAAGTTGTAGTCAGCACACCTGCTTCACAGTCGAGAGGGTCAATGTTCAGATCTTGGCTCATCAGGCCTTCCTGTTTAGAGTTTGCGTGTTCTCCCCGTGCTTGTTTGGGTTTTCTCGTTACTCTGGCTTCCTCCCACACATAAAAAAAAAAAAAAAAAAAAAACATACCTCTTAGATTAATTGATGACTCTAAATTGCCCATAATTGTAAATATGAGCGTGAATGGTTGTTTGTTTGTATGTACCTTAGATTGACTGGTCAGGGTGTACCGCGTCGCTCACCTGGGATAAGCTTCAGCTCACCCGCAGCTCTAACGAGGATAAGTAGTATAGAAAATAGATGGATTTTTACCTTAAAAGTAACTCAGCAGTTTTCCCATCCATGCTCCTGTAACTGATGTAGTTTGTGTGGCCCTATGTTGAACTAATCTTCTTTATTGTGTCTCCACAGGTGCATTCATAATCTGCTGGACGCCAGGTCTTGTCATCCTTCTTCTTGACGTCTTTTGTGCCAGCTGCAACGTCCTCACCTATGAAAAGTTCTTCCTGCTTCTCGCCGAGTTTAACTCTGCCATGAACCCCATCATCTACTCCTACCGTGATAAGGAGATGAGCGCCACCTTCAGGCAGATCCTGTGCTGCCAGCGGCAGGAGAACATCAACGGGACGACAGCGGAGGGGTCTGACCGATCGGCGTCGTCCATTAACCACACGGTGCTCAGCGGTGGCATGCATCACCATCACAACAACGAACACTCTGTGGTATAAAGGGTCAAGGTGAATGGCTGAACTCCGAGTGAAAGATAATGACTGGGAGAAGGTGAGACGCTGCATGAGAAGGTCATGCTATTTTGAACGTGATGTGAAGACATGATCTCATGTATGGGATTGCGGGCGGAAGGATGTACACTTTAGTTTTGGATCACAGAAGAACTCTAATTATGAAGGATGAGGAGTGATCAGACATCGTTAATGACTATGAAATGCTGTTAGTATTGTCGTTTATGACATATTTTCTATTTGTGTTAAATGTGTTACTCCGGGCAAGACTAAACCAAACTATTTTGTCTGTGAAATTGCAATAGTGCCAGTATAAGATACACCCTCTCTCCAGTGTGCTGTAACTGTTATTATATACTCCAGTTGCTTCCACCAAGCACAAATGCATGAAAGACATTGTTTTGTTTGTGTTTGTTGATAATTAGTTAGTTAGCAGGATCATGCAAAAACCACACAAACGATTTCTTGAGAAACATTTTGGTGGGGGTGTAAAATCACATTTTGTGAGGATTTGGGCTCTACCACCAGTTTAGCACCAGTCAATTAAAATCCATCCGTTTGTTAAGTCTGACATGAAGCAGAAAGTAGCCAGCTAACTGATAAAAAGACAGATAAACTCAAGAAAGGCGGTCCACTTTTTTACTTTTGTTAACAGTTCAACTTTGGCAAAGGTCTGTGCTTCACTGAGTGCCATTCTAGTTACAAATGTGGTTTTGTCCATTGCGACCAAAGGGGTTCAATTACATCATTCGTTTGTGAAGCTATAGCTCAACGAAACAATAACTGAAGAGTATAGTGCTTCGATTTGATGACTCATCTTTTGGATCATAATCAGGCTTTTGTCTGATTTTGATGTTCATCGCCTAGTAGACCTTAATTGACACATAATGTAAAATAGTTAACTCATTCACTGCCATTGACGGCTGTTGAATTCAAATGTCCATGTTAACATGGAGGACTGGCAGTGATTAATAGCTAATCTTATGTAACAATAACTTAAATAAAAATTTGGGAGCGCAAACTTGGTGATAACGGAATTGATCAGATGCTAATTCTTTAATGCTGCATTTGAAACATCTTTTGAACAGCACAAAGCATCCAAAAATGATCCAGTGAACAGCTTCAGGCTGTCATCCTACGTAAAAACATGAGAGTCAAAATAGCTGCAAGAAATCCCAACTTGTTTATTTACCATCTAAGGCATTAAAGACAACTTGTTCTCGGGATTTTACCAAAGAAGGGGAGGAGGATGTTTGCAGTTTACCGCATGCAGGCGCAGACCCACTGTATTATGCAGAGAGAAGGTGAAGGTTGTCTTATTGGTGGTTGTGAGTGTTAGCAGACAGCAGATCATGACATGAAATGTGATGACTTGTGTGCCTCTTAATGTTTTATTGTGTGTTTTTGTGTCCATGAATCAGAAGAGCCCTAAGGTCATATTTGTGCAGAAAAATAAAAGTAAAAGTCAGTGAGATGACTAGTGATTCCTCTCAAATTCTCAAGCATGAAGAGGATTCTATGGCGGCCTTAAGTGTGAAATTCACATAATCTGTGGTCCCATAGCCCGTCTGCTCTGTTGTTTAATTTCCATTTTAATGAAATCCTTTTATTTGGGGAAAAGGTCACGCTTATGAGATCACAGTTTGGCTTTAGAAAACAACAGAGCTGAGCAGTGCTAACGTGTCCTTTTGACCTGAGATTGAATGTTACACACCAGTATTGTCAAAGAAAAGTGGAAGTTTTATGTACATAGATGAATTTTTACTATATGAAATGTTTGAAGTGAAGGTGAGGTTGATCTTTATTGTTCCATTTTAATCAAATGTTTACTATACTGTAGCATTTCTACAGTCACTGACAACTAAAACACGAATCACGTATGGATTATGAAAAGTACAGTTTAGTTCCCGGGCTAGCCTTTCCATGGCAGTGTGCGTGCATGATGGTAATAGCCGCGTGAATTTAAGTAAATAGTGTGAGATCATATCATATCAGCTTTATGTTTTCTACATGTTCAGTTAATTCAGGAGCACATTTCTCTGTTGACCAATCAACGGCATATTTAGAGACCCCTTCCACAAGCGTACCGAAATACCCCATTGAAGGAGTACTGTAGGATGATTCCAGTGGGATATTTTAGGACCTTTAACGATGGAAAAACAATTAAATTGATAAAGTACCAAAGTGAATTGTACTGCTTGAATGTATTTGGAAACTTTAAGAAAATTACATTGTTATTATGGTTCTACTTGATTATTCACTGCATGGATCATTGCATGTGTGTAACTGTACTGTACTAGAAATGTGCATACCAGTATGCACAATCACCACATTGTCCCATTCAGCTTCTAAATTTTGCAGTGAAGTAGTTAGGTTTAGGGTATATTATTTTCATAATGTTCATCAAGCCACCCCAAAATAGGCACATTTTCTACAAATGTTAATGTGCTTTTATATGAACTCCTCCTAAATTATTGTGAGGGATGGAAGCCAAGAGTTGAGTTTCTCATATAGGCAGGGTTTAGAAACAACGGGGTTATTTTACGTCCACACACACCCTCAATGTCTTATGCCAGCCTCAAGTTGGACGACGCTGATGCGTCAGTGTGCATTGTGAAAACATGTTGCTTGTTTTTTTTAACCTTACTTAATTTCAAACATGAAAATATATGAGAAAAAAAAATTGCAAAGATTTCCATATTATTTCAGATGCATGGCTAAAAAGGCGCTAGTAAGTACAATTTGTTCACCAGAGTAACCCTATTTAGAAGATAACAGAAGTTAGAAAGATTACACTGTTCTCTTTTTTAGCATTCGCCTGAGTCAGATTATCGCTTTCGTACACATGGCTTTAAGCAACTTCACTGACAGCTGTTTGAAGGATTATTATTATTGTTTAGAAGGCTTTATGTCATCTGGCTGTCGCTACACTGTAAAAATTAGGAAACATCCCAAGAAAATTTTCATTAAATCTTGTTCAGCCTTTTAAGAAATGTGGGTAAGAGTGCCCCATTTAATATTGTGGTTTACTTAGCTCTAAATTATTGCAGTTTGTCTGAAGACTACATGGCTGACACTAAATTGTCAGCAGCCTCCCATTATAATTATAATTCAGCTCTTATAATTGGCTGAAGTGCCTTTCCTAGAAGTGGCTTGCATGCAAACAAGTCAGCAGGAGTGGAGTTGTCGACTAATGTTTTGTTTTATTTTTTTAATGACTAAGGTCAATGTCAAATTTGTAGTTGCACACAGTTTCAAAGTAAATTGCATTGTCAAATATATTTATTCATGCCATTTTTGCATTCCATCTATATTGTGCAACTGCAGTCATATATGTAATGTATACAGCATATGGCAAGGAATGAAGGTTTTTGGTGTGTGTTTGGATAAATGTTGCTGAGAGGGACCACTGTTTGAATCCTGTTTCTGGGTCCAAGTCAAGATAATTTGTACAGTACTGAAGTACAAACATTTGATTTCTTTTTACCGTGTTGAGTCTTGTGTTAAAGCACTCCTTGTTATTGTAACTTGACAACAAATGTCACCCCACCTTCAAGGATTGTAAGTACTCTACGATATCACTGTACTCATTTCAAATGCTTCAGGTTTTACAGGCACATCAACTTTGTAAGACATCCCCATGGTTTCCATACAGTATTAAATTGCATTTATTATATGTCGTATACGCCGGAACTCAGACTACGGGGTATTGATTTAAAAAGCCACTGACCAAGCTTCAATACATACTGCACCGTAGTGTTGGAGCAGTTCATTGTTTCACTGATCCGACTTGTGACTGGACCCGACTCTCAATTTTTGTTTTCCATTTCTGAGTAAAATGTATCAATTTTGGTTATATAGTAAACCAACTACATGTGTTAGAGTTCAGTGAGTCAGTGTGTGAATACAAGTGTAAGTATATATGTACAGCATGTATATGTATTATTCAAATTAAATCACCAAAGGGAATGTGCTTTTACGTGTACATTTTAACTGCTATATGCCGTCCAAAAGTACTGTATTAGTTTTTGTGCCTTGATGTCTATTGTAATTAATTTCCTGTAGACACTATTGAAGTTACATTGCTTATTTTATCTGTGCCTTCTACAGCTCTCCTTTAAGCTAACCTTAGAATTGCTTTAGTACAACCACAGATAATGAATGAGAATAATTGAGAGTATTTCAATTGCTACAGCCAATGCAAAATTCTTCTTTTGAGAAGCACCTTTATGATCATATTTGTTCACATCCTGGATACTGTTCACTGAACTGCACACTTGGACTTTGCAAAGGTGCACTGTACTTTTTGTTTACCCCAAAAATGATTTTACTGGCTGTTCCAATATCAAATGAATTACAAAATGTTTCTCAACTTAACAACTTAACTTAACTTAACAGTATAATAGTCTACATAATAACATGGAAAAAAGTAAATACTACATACAGTACACTTCTCTATAGGTTCTAATACAAGTGAATGTCAAGTGGCGTCATCCCAACCAAAATAAAACGAGAAAACAGATTGTCGCTCTGTATTTTTTATCCGTGTTTACTGACAACACCATAATATCCATTTATCCATCCATTTTCTATACAGCTTAATCCTCATTAGCATTGTGGGTGAGCTGGAGCCTCTCCCAGCTGACTTTGGTGAGAGCAGAGGCGCCACAGCAGGGCAGGCAAGCCAAGCTGAAGGGGGCTCCAGGGGACAGCTGACATTGGTTCCTATCAATGACAAAGCACTTCTTGACACTGCAACGTGTCACGGTCAAGAACCTCCGCAAAGGGCCCCGTACTAGCTGTTGTTTTCTGGTGGGCTCTGCCTCTGACAGACAACTGATATTGGTCCATATCAATGGCACAACTGAAACCAGGCACTGCAATTACATGGTTAGGAGTGAGAGAGTTCTCTAATGGGGCCCCTGATAGCAGACTTGCTGGAAATGTACATATAGTGCCAAAATTATGAATCAGGGCACACAAAGAGAAAGAAGTTAGTCATGTGCTACCAATTATACTTTCTCTACAAGCAGTTAACACATTCTTTGTCAATGATACCAACCTTAATTCTGCTGTCAATGGTCTGTCCAAACTGGTAGTAACTTGTGTTTGGAATAGGAATATATATATATATATATATATATATATATATATATATATATAAGGGGGAGGGGGCTCCATGATATGTCTTCCCTGGCGTCCCAGGAGGTCTAGAAAAGCCTCTGTAATGGTTCTTAAAAAAAAAAACATTTAAAAGATAAAATAGGTTAGATAACAGATACAGCACTGAAGAGTGTCAGGTTTCAAATACAGATCTTTATACCTTCCCACATGGAAAAGGACCAGAACAATAAATACATTACAGGGAGACAGGCAAGTGGATGAACACATCAAAAACGACATGGGAGGACACCGCACATTAGCTGTATTGCAGCTCCAAGGGGGGTCTTCTTTTTTTCTTCTTGCCATACGTGTAAATGCTTTACCTGATGTTGCCAGGTTTGAGTCAGACATGGGGTAAGCTCTTTGTAATCTAAACAAAATTGGGCAGACCCTGGTTAAAACAAGCAAAACAATTAAAAATACACAGGTTTTAGTCACGGACAATAAAGACCTTATAAAGAAAGCCACTGAGTCCCAAGAAGTCCGGCAAAAAACGTGAAATGAGTTGATTTGGGCTTCGGCGCTCAAACATTTCATAGTCTCAGTGGAACGTACCGACCCTCATGCTTTTTCTCTGAAGGTTTCCATGAAATGCAAAAGTATCTTGTAAACCCCCTTCCTCATCTGTCAGCAAGATACAAAAACCAACGTATTATCACAGTATTTAAATAATAACAGGGGCTAGCTCTCAATCATCTATTTTATAGTCCGTGCTCTCAACAGAGAAAGCAAGTCTTTTTTTAAATTATTAATTGTGTATTGACTCCTCAATTTATAATAATAATAATAATAATAATAATGTTGCATTCAGCAGAGCAGCCACAAAGTGCAAATAACACTGTGCAGATGTGTGTTAAACACACTCTGCCATGTTTATTGTTCCACAGAATTGGAGTGTTAGCCTCCAGTTGACTGATATATGCCTTGGTACTTCCTGTGGCTCCCCATATGAGCCAATCAGAGGCAGCGCAGCCACCCGAACGTGTTGCTGTGTACAGTCGCTAAGAGAATGGGATGTCATATCTTCCTTACAATGTCAATACAGACACTTTCCGTGGTTCACAGCATGCTTGCTCAAGTGTCCCTCTGCATGGGGAGAGTCTTATTTTTTTGGTTAAATATTTGAATTGGCTGAATCAGCAAGTCCCGTTGCCAACAAATTCGATTAAAAATGTGAAAAACAAGATATGAGAAGTGAAGCTGTTAACATGCCCTAGGAATTGCTGCACTCTTCCAGAACAGCCCCGACATTTCAACACATAAACCACATCTGACCTCCTTTGGAACATTGTCCCGTTTCTATGGAGTGAAGACGTAGGCCAATTGTTCGACAGGAGATTATAATGACAAAACAGGAAGTGATTTTTCGGAACAATTCCTCTTATTGTTAAACAGTGACAGCCGGAGCGATGATAGGAAAGTTAGAGAGTCCATTTAGATAGACCCTTTGTTTGCAGGAGCATATTCAGCTAAATGACTGGCTGACTGATATTTCCAAGTATCGTCAGATAACGCATTTTAACAATGACATTTAAAACAAAAGGTCAAGTGAATGAAATTACACAAACGGGACCCTTCTGCAACGAGGATGAAAGAGCATATGTGCTGAGGTAGCTGGGAACACAAGAGAAAAGCTGGAGTTGATGAGACAAAAACGCGAAGGCTCAACTGTTTCTTAAAACGTAATGTTTTACACTTTTTATTGAAACCACTGAATTACTAGGAGCAAGGACTAACACCGCTAGTGCGATAAGTTAAATTCAATTCACTTTTATTTATGAGAGAGATACAGAGAGAGAGAGGGAGCAAGAGTTTGCAGCAGGAATAAGGAAGCAGTGTGTGCTGGATTACAGTCCCACCAAAGTCAGTGTTGTGTTTTGTTTCTAAATACATTCAATATGTTTGAAGTGCTGAAAACGCGCAAAGACTGAAAACAACTTCGTACTGAATTGTTGTGATATAGTTTAAAACTCTTTAGCATTTTGCAGCATTTTTTATGTATATAAACTTGCCTTATACACACTGAGATTGCACAAAGCAAATAAGGGGCATCAGCTTTAATGTACTGTATGATTTCCCATCTTACAAGGGTTTGACCTGCAGAGCTGTAAGTAAACAAATGGCGCAAAATAAAGACGTAATAAAGGATGGTAAGGCTAACCGCTTGAGTTCAGTGATACAGAACTAAAGTGCAGACAGAAAAAGGAGTGGGAGGGGAAAAAGTGTGGACAACAATTTAGATCAGGAAGAAGAGGCCAAACTGCACACAGCCAACTCTATAAACAGTTTACGCTTAACATCCTAATTCCCAACCCACTCACTTAAACTCACACACCAAGTGAGACACATGCCTACAATGAAACATGTTATTTATAACTTATAAATAAATTCTATAAATTGATTCCCATTTGACAGCATTCTTGCTGTATGCTTTTGACTCATCTGATCCATCTTGTGGTGAAAACGCAACCCTGCAAAATTCACAAGGTAAAGTTCTTCCACATATGATATATATTGTACAATATTTACAGTGTTAAACGTTTTACTTGCACCTTGGTTCTTAAGATACCTTTATCAATAATACCAGCACAATCCCGATAAAAATAAAAACATACTTTATTTTGTTACCATAGTATTATGTGGTTGTTTCAGTACACACTTCAATTCCAAAATAATGCTGAAAATAGCATTTAAAATTTATTTTTTTGTACACGTATCATTTGCTGTGGCCATGTCTGTGGACTTAGATTCTTTTCGTCTAGTTTGCCACACATTAACAACAAACCCCACACCAGACACAGCAGCAGACTCAGGGACCTCTGGTTTCCATTTATTTTGTAAGAGGTAGCAAAGTGCAGAGAATGTGAGAGCTGGTGAAATGAAGGCACATGGATGGCACTTTTGTACAAAGTAAGAAAATAAGAAAAATATTTAATCAGCTTGTCTGCCTTCTTACTTTTCTTTTACAAATTCAAGTATAAACTGGACATTTATTTATAACTGTCCATGTGTGCTAGAACAAATATCAAAGTTGTTTTTAACTGTGGTAGGAGGAAAAACAAAACAGGAAAGGATATGTTTTGCAACATACTTGCAGTATAAAATGAAGACAAAATCACATAATCTTACCAAATGTAAAAATGACTTCTTTTTTTATTTGCAAACAATACAAAGATCATCATATTAAATGCATAATACTGTATATTATTTAAAACAAAAATCACAAATGCATTGTTCACACACAAGGGAGAAAACGTTTTAGTTTAAATATAGCAACTATAATCCTAAATTAGATTTTTTGAAAGGCAATCAATATAACGGGTTAAACACTTTCAATAATTACCAACAATTATAATTTACAAAACTGCTTAGACTCAGCATAATTATGCTAAAGAATGCCACAAGTGTCATTTGCTAAAGTAAACAGTTCCTATATATTCATGAGTTTCTTCTAATTAAAGATAGACATTTTGACTGTTGTTCATGTTTACCTGGGTATTTTGATGCGTGAGAAATATATGGGTAAATGTTGTCCAGATATATGTACAGTATAGCAATGGCAATGGCCAAATAACATTTGTGTGCTAATACAAATACACATGTGCAACACAGAAATAAAATATAAGAATAATCTACAATGCATCAGATGGAATTATAGTCATATTAACAAAAAACAAGAGCATGGGTTAAAGTGAATCAGTGCCACTGGGTCAAGTTACGTGTGCGAGGTTTGCCAGCAACATTTTAAAGTTCAATGCCACACAAAAACATACTGCATGCCTATTTGTCACAGTGTTTAAACTTGTTGTTTCACCCTCTTTGCAGAGTGGTATTACTACCACTCATCTTATACTGTATAATCACACTAGCACCCAAAAGGACGAACCTTCATCATGCTACAAATTGAGAGTTTCTACAGTTTTAAATAGTTCTGATATTGCAAGTCTGTTTTCCGTTGTCTTTATTGTGGCCATCAATAAGAGACATGCTGACTGACCAGGTATCACGGGAACAAAAGCAATGTGGAATTTCTTTCAACCTTTGAAAAGTTGGAACTGAGATGTCAGAATGGTTTAACAAAGTGTGAATGTTTTGTTTTTGTTCCATGTACTATATTGGGGTTTTCCTGTCAGGACTTCATAATATTCTAAACTTGTGCACCTCGGTTATTGGAGTCTAATCTGAAAAGCTCTGCAAAATTATTCATACATTTTATGACAAACAGTGATAAAATATGAAAGATATTTTTGGTGTCTTGTTCAATAAATTACTAATACAACCTTAAAATATGAATATTCTGTGAATGCTGAGTATCAGAAGTTATGCAGTGTCTTGGTGGGAAATTTAATCCCATCCCAATGGTTTGTTGGAGGTATAAAAAAATTAGCAGTCAGCCTCAGTGTCAGCATTGGCACTCTGCATGTTATGATCCATCCGCTCCAGAATTCGATGTATACTGCTGAAGCTAGGCCGATCGGATGGGTGTGTGCTCCAACAAAGCCTCATTAGATTATATAACTCCAGAGGGCAGTTCTCAGGGCAGGAAAGGATATGACCATCCCTGACATAGTAAATAACTTCCTCATGTCCCATGCCATAGTATGGCTGCATGCCGTGGGAGAAAATCTCCCATAACACCACGCCATATGCCCAAACATCTGATTCAGTGGTGTAACGGTTGTAAAAAATAGACTCTGGGGGCATCCAGCGAATCGGTATGGCATCGTTCTCATTGGCTTTGTAGTAATCAGCCGAGTATATGTTTCTGGAGAGGCCGAAGTCCGCAATCTTCACCACCATTTCCTCCCCGACCAGGCAATTTCTTGTTGCAAGGTCTCGATGGACAAACTTGCGCTCCGATAGGTAGGCCATCCCTGCGGCAATCTGTTTGGACATTGACAGCTGCTCAGGGCAAGAGAGGAGCCCTGCTTCCATCTCCGAAGAAAAACTGCGACCCGATAGGCTCGCTAGGCTGAGCGTTCGCACGCATTGTGTTGGAGACCGACGTCGCAGGAACTCATTGAGGTCACCTTGGGCCATATACTCAAACATCAGGCACATAGGTTTACCCACTGCACATACACCTGTGGAGTGAAAGCATACAGGCTTTTTTAGTTCACTTTTGATAATGTGAGTCAGCTTTTGATCTTAGCGATTTCCCACCACAGAGGTTTGCAAGACCAAACAGGGATACTCACCCACATAAGCACATTAGTGATGTGATTAATCTCAATAACTCAAGTTATTTTCTCTTCTACGGTATATCATAGAATGGTTTCATTCACGGGGAAAAGGTAAATAAACATTTGGTGTAGACATAAACACAGACGAAACCATCTGTGATGTGTGCACGTTCACAAATAAACTCCAGCACATAGTGGATCTACAGTTTCACATTAGTAGCTCAGTGACTGTAACTGTTGCCAAATTATAAATTATCCTTGTGTTCTTCTGCACCAGTATTTACAGATATTTTAAAGAATTATGAAACCGGAAGTGTCTGCTGCACTATTTGTGCATGTGTAGAACCTTTACAGAAAAACTACTGGTAATTATCTAAAATCACAATGAGAATTTTAGCATTCTGCATGTCTTTGGCAGCACCAATAAAACCTAACAAAAAGCTAATTAAATCATAGTTTCAGGTTCCAACAAAGCACTTCTTTACTTGAGCTCTATATAGAAACAGCTGTCTACTCGGTTGTTTCTGTAATTGGATCACATAAAACGAATAGATTATTAAAGCTGTCTGGAAGCCTGGAATTCACAAAGTTTTGAAAACATCTGTATACAGCTACATATGTATCATTCGGTATGAAAATGTCGTCGTTCAATTATTGTGAATTTTGCCATTCAGCTCATTGTTAGAAAACAGCAAGTTCTGCAAAAAAGTACTGAAATGTGAACATTTGGACACATGCATTGAAAACTTTAATGAAGGTCAGATTAAGTTCGTCTGTAAGTGTTATAGTGCATTTTAGGGTAATCCTGTAATTTCCCACGAAAACGCAATATCCCTAACTTTTTCTGAGTGGTGTTTGTGTATCTATCGAGGCTTTTATAGATCCACAATGAAATAAAGCAAATATTTTAACTGAAAAAAATCAACTCCGCTATTAGTATGTGCATCTAAAGAGCCTGATACTATAAATATGAGGTAATCTCGAGTTCTTGCTTTTGGAGTAAAAGCCTACTGAATAATTGAATAAGTCATACCCATGTGGTCTTCTAATGAAGTAATTGTTTCTCGCTGATGGATTTAGTTTGTGGTACACACAGACATTGAGGGAATTAAATTAATCCACATAAATTGACGTTTACATTAGTAATGAAAGAACAAACTTTGCCTTCTGTATCTAGCAAGTACAAAAAGTATGCACCGTGTCATCAGTTAAAAACAGTGGTTGCCACATTCTTTTATTTTTCCGTGTCAGTTACCCAAGATCTGGTTTTGTGTTTACTCTCTGCCCCTTTTTAAGTGAATATGCTGGCATTCAGTCACAAAATGAGAAATCCAGGTGTGAATTCTGCCTTTTTTTTAAACCCGGGTTTCAGCCCACATGTATACACTTACCCAGAAGTCGCACAATGTTGATATGGTCAAATTCAGCCATGAGTGCTGCCTCTCTCTGGAAATCATTCTGCATGTCTGGGGAGGCTTCTTCCTTGAGCATCTTCACAGCAACCATTGTGAAAGGTTCCATCAGTAGCAAGCCTGGGGCTCTGCAACAATTATTTATTCACTCAAACATTCAAGAACACTATGCACAAATACAGCATATGTAATACCCTCTCAGAGAGGGTATTTTAAAGACTAAAAGTCTTTCAGTTTATTTTTTTCTTCTGCTACCACATCCATCTGCATGGAAAATTTTGAGAAAAAGTTATGTATTTGTAATAGACACATTTAAACTGTGCATACACAAAAATGGTCTTAAATTCACACTAGTAAACTGTAGTTTAAACCTTGTCTGTGAATATCTTTTTTTTTTCTGGTCTGTTTAAACCTCTGTGTATGATTTGTGTGTGTATTTGTGCATACTGAATCAGTTTATTTCTGGATTTTATGAATTTGAATACGTGTACTATGCAGGCATTTGTTCTTACCTGACTTGCCCTTTGTGAGGAAAAAAATGTAAAGGACCTCATGTTCTAAAAGAAGTGGTAAAGTGGGTGTGCATGGGTTCGGTTAAGGAGATAATGTTTATCAATAGTTTTAAAAGCAAATTGCAAATTAATCCCTTGTTTCCTTACATGTGAAGTATTGAATGTCTGGATAGGTTAGAAGGAGTCTGATTCAAGGTCAGTATTTGTGTTTTGTTTCCTAGGGTGTTTATTTCCTGCACCATTCCAGCACCCAGTCTTTGGATTATCAGCTTGGATGATGGACATCACATCATTGTGACCAACAACACACCAATAGCTTCTATAGAAGCACAAATCATGTGTTTACATTTACCATTTTATACAGTAGTTTGCGAAGATGGAATCTGCTTAGAAACTGACTCATTGGGATGAATGTTATAATACTGCATGTTGGTATTGTTGATTTTGTTATGCATACCACATTGCTGCGGTTATTGGGGGCCCTCTATTGTTTTTATCTTACGATGTATAGCCTTCCCATTTTAATAATGACTAAAGCTTAAAACTAAGGTGACTGTGGCCAATCATAAATGAGAAAAATCTGTGAACTTTGAGGTATTGGAGGTAAAAGTTTAAATTTTATATCCAAGGAGAACAAAAACATCTCTTGCTACTCCTGGTTGTCCTGAATTCCTTTTTGAAGAGAAACTTTATACTTTCAGATTAGCATTCAATCATGGAAAATAAATGGACAAACACTGAAGCAAAAAAACTTTGCATACAAGTTGAGCGCCTATCCAACCTATAACAGAGATATATTTCATTTTATGCTAGAGAGACTGGTCTGAAAGACACGATTCAGTGTTTACTTAATAAGACACCTCCGACAGCTCTCCTCAACATGTCCGAATTGCACTCTCAACTATTTGAATGCGCTTTATTCTGCAGTTGTTCTCTTGCTTTTGGTACACATAAACGACCCTAACCTCCTCAAGGGATGCTGATTGGTCTGGACATTTTTTGACCAGCCTTTATCAGTTTGAAGCCTCACAATATTGGAAGGGATTTGCAAGAATCCATACCAGTCATCTTTAGAAGACAGGAATTTGGTTATGTTTATAGAGGTTTTTATCACTCCAACCTTTGTTTTTATTCATCTTCCCCAGGTTTAATTCAAACTTACCTTGCTTGGAAAACTCGCCCAAAGGCTCCCTCTCCAATATCACGAACATATTGGATATTATTCCTGGGGTATTCAAGCGCTAGTAGCTTGGAATTGAGAAGCAAAGGAACCCTCTGATACATGGGGTTTGGGTGAAGTCGATCCAACAGGAGCTCTGAAGGAAGAGCGGTCATTGTTGGGGTCTCCATTGCCCTGTACAAAGATAGATTTAGTAAGGAACACATTGTGCAGTGAAGAACTCACCATCACATTTTGATTTTACCGTTCCTGTTGTCGCCATTGTTTTCTGCGCCGGCGACATGCGAGGATCACGATGGTGAGGAAGACCGCGGTCGCAAGTACAGACAGAATGATAACAATGACAGACATGGAGTATGCTGGAGATGATGCGGTTGTGGGAGGGAGGTGACGAGGGCCTGCTGGCTCTTGCTTCATCACTGACACATAGCCTGATAGATAGAAATGATCAAAATGAAAATTAAACAGAAAAGGGAAAGTATGAACATTCTTCTAAAATTATGAAAAAGACTGATTGATGACACTAATATTAATAACATGAACATGTAAGACTAGGTCAGTGTGTCTCAGTCGAAAGTTAAAATCTCACTCAGGCTATCATGTGTGAAATTTGCATGTTCTCCCTGTGCTACCTCTTTGTTTATTTTAGTCTGCTCCATTGTGGTTTCTTATGCCACATGTGAAGAGCCATAATTGGCCGTTGGAAGTCTTGTGATGGTCAGAAACCTCTCCAGTGAGTTCACGCTTCACAACATCCTAATCGCCGGTTTTCTGAGTCTGCATTGACCATTTTAAGTACCTCATATCATATTCTTGAGGAAGAGAGAACAGGAGTTACCTGAACCTGTGCCTCCTTCCCCACACTGTGGTACAGCACAGTACTCCCAGCGTATGTTAGGATTTGAGGTGTAACACCATGGCTTATCGCTGATTCCTGCTGGGTTTCTGCAGTTGTTATCAGAGTTTTTTAACTCTGGAATGGCATCCACAGACAAGCGGTGCTGGTGGGGAACCTATAAGACAAGATATAGCATAGACATACTTGAATTCTTTATCTTCTTTTTTTTTTTTTTTTTTTAAACCATACTAATTTTAATACCAAGGGAAAATTACATGTTCGCTCAGTCAAGAAGCTCCACAGGAACTCCAATCCTGAAGCCCAACTACTTCAAGACTTACATTAACTGTGGCTTCAGTAAAGAAGTGGGGCCTGCACCTTTGTTTTCCATCCTATATCCAGCCAATATTTCAAGACTGCTATAATACATGTACATGATACATAAAATGGTGAAAGACGTGTGGTTTAACATTTATGAGGCTAATCCTTCAGGACTTTTAAACTACTTGTATCTGTGGTCTAATAAAAAGAACAGTCTCTACAGACTTTACAACACTTTCAAGGACACACACACACAAAAGATCATACTTTCAGAACAAACTGAAAAGTGGACCTTGTAAATATAACCTTTTCAGAGACCCTGTTGAGGGCCAATGGGGAAGGTTAGGTTTTGATAACTGCAGAGTTTCTACAATACAAAGAGCCAACTTAAATATTGAACATCTGGTGCGCAATACAGCATGAGCAGTGCTTTGAAATATCACAAGTGAGGAAGCGAAAAGGTGCATTGGCTGCAATAACTGAATGAACCTGAGTGAAGTTTCCCAGCGATGCCAAAGATGTTTGCTTACTGTGATGAATATTTCAATTAGTCGCTATCAGTCTTTGAATATCGTGACTCAATTTTTGTAGTGTAGAAAAAAACAACAGTATTATTGTGGACCGTCTGATATATCACCGTACTATCGCTCATTAGTGTTTTATATTTTTCATTCATTTCATTCCACCAGCGTCATGATATTCAATGATTAATTATTGAAGAATTATTGGATCTAAAACTTGATTATTTCACTCACCCCTAGCTATGGTCATCAAATAACGTGTGACAAATCCCAATAAGACATGAAGATTGTAGACAGATGTAAAACACTACCTCATAACGTGTCACTGCATTATTGAGGTGACAAGGGATGAATGACTGTAAAACTGAATGTAACATTGGCAGTAGTTTCAATACTTCAAGGGGAGGTTTGGCTGCAGAGCTTCTTTAGAAACTCAAAAGGCACTCAGACACAACAGTGCTGAACATGCTCAAGAAGAACCATACAAAGCATTATGGTGTGCAGATTGTAAGACTGTGCATATGCATTACACTACACAGTATCTGATATCTACTGTAAGGAATTTACTTTAAAATCTTTACCATGATCGTGAGCATGTAAATGATATTTTAAAATCTAACGGTAGTTATCACTCGTTTGTAACAGATGGGTTTCTTGTGAAATGACCATGATGTGAGACGAAGACAACGGTATACAATCTATGAAAACCTTTGAGAGCTGTATCAACAATTCAGCGTTTACAAATATAATATTCCTTTGTTTTGATTGACACTGTAAAAGAGGTTTTAATTTAATTGACACTGTTAGGTTTGAATTTAACAATCTAATTTTTTTGAAGAACTTCACTACATCCTCAGGTTGTCTTTAAAGGGAAGCGTTCTGTCGCAGACGTTTTCCCAGTCAAAATGTCACACTGAAAAAGATGGCCACAATATGAAAAATATCATTACAACAATCCTACTCTTTCTCCATTTAATTTAGTTTGAAACTTAACTTTATCAAAAGTTTTAGCCAAACTTGAATCGATTTATGATGGATAGCAGAGATTAAACTATTTGCAGAGAATTGCGTCATTGCAAAGGATGTCGTTACAATCATACGGATGTTCAAGAAATGCACGAACGTGTGCAGCTCTGTGAGTAAATGAGAGAATTTCTGTGTTAGCGATAGTGGTTGCAAGATTTGCGTGTGAAAGCTAATTGTTTCCAGAAACAAGTTGTGATCCTCTCTCTCTTCTCTTCTTCTCTGCTGACCTGGCAAACACACTCACATGTACTCTATACACACACACAAACACACGCACACACACACACAGGCACAAACTGCACGGGAGAGAAGCAAGAGTTCATCTGAAGAGACCATTTTTAGTGAGCAAAGACATAAAAACATAAAGAAGCTTTTAGACGATTGGGAGTGTTTGTATAGAGTACACACATGCAGATGAGTACCTGTCGATCCCACGGCTGACATGGTATCGCTGACCTTGTCACATTCATGCTACCCTGGTAAAAACGCCCTCTGTCATGGTAACATGTCGCTGTTGATACCAAACAGAAAAGTTGTGAATTTTTAGATGGTTAATAATTGTTACTGAGCTATATCCACACTTACTTGTTATTTGATCTGTGTTGATGTCTGAAATATAGAAAAGTAAGATTACTAATCTTGACTCATCAATCAAGGTCATGGGAAGAACACTTGTTTGTAGAAATGGTTATAATTAGTCTATATGAATAAATAATTGTAAAATATAATCTGCAACGGAACACGCTGCACATACTGAATTGTTATAGTGAATGCGAACTTACCCACAAAAGGAACGCGAGTACAAGCATCAGGGTCTGAATGGACACTGGGTAAAGCTTGACATTTGGGCAGCAGCAAACGGGGACTGTGTGAGTCTGTGGCAGAACCGTAGTGTCCAGGCTGGACGGACATGCTGCCCTCCAGTATCAGCCATTCCTTATGACAATACAGCTCCTTCACTGCAAGGCAGTGCTCCCTGTATTAAAAGGCAAACAAATTTGATCATTCATTACATTGTTGCCGCTTTGTTTTCGACAATATATGTGACCATAAATACTAACTGTATTAACACGTCCAGAAACCTACATAAAGTGGAAGGAGAACATTGAACAGTAATAACATCCACTCATCAAGGGAGATTTTCCATAACATTTTGGCGTGAGGTAAAACCGTTGTCTGGTCTATTTAAAAACAATTTAGGAAACCTAAAAACAGAAGAAGAAACGCTGGTATATGCTTCTTGGAAGACTTTCTTAAAGATTTGTATTGTCTCTGAGAACATTCGCCTATTTTTAATCCAGAAGAGAATTTCTCAAAAATTACTGGTGTCAAACAAGAGGAACTGGTAACACTTTTAGTTTGATGGGGATGAGGTCAGGGCTCTGTGTGGGCCATTAATTCAATCATATTGTTAGCATAATAGCATAGTTGCACAGATCATATTTTAACATTTTCGTAAAACAAGAAAGAAATTCTTAGCGATTATTAGCAAGCACATTTTTATTCAGTAAATTAAAAATAGCGTAGGCAATTATCTTTTTCGGAAAATCACATATGAATGTCCTTTGTCCGCTGGGACAGATTTAGGACAAAGAAGTAAGAATATGGATTCCTTTTACGGTAGCACAGATTCTTGTCATATTTCCCTAGATTAATTCATTTATGTGTGTAAATATGTTTGCTCATATAAGGCATATGCATAAAAAGGTTACCTGCAGACAGGTTTAGGTGCAGGTCCCAACCCTGATGGGTTACAATCAGGGAAGGCGTTATGGCAGAGAAGTGAACGCACAGCAGGGCCACATAGTATACTGAGTCCTTCTAATTCTGTCCACCAGCTCTGAACCAGATACTCTTGCATGTCCTCAGGGTCAGAGATGGAGTTGTTGAAGAAAACCAGTGAATCTTCCCGTAAAATTGTGCGGCACACATCCCTGCGATACGCACTGCAGAAGCCTGCAACGCCCTTGTAGAGTCTGTCAAGAAATGTGAGGGAGACATGCATTAAAAAGTTGCATGACAATCTAAAAAGTCTTATTTATTTTGTATATGTTTAGAATTCATTCAATTAATAGACTTGAATTGAACTTTGTGGACGAGTGGTTAGAACGCCTGCGTCACAGTTCTGAGATTTTGTTTCCAATCTCGGCCAGTGTGAGTTGGCATTTTCTCCCTGTGCTGGCACAGATTTTCTCCAGGTAGGATGGATGGATGGTATTTACTCTGTTGTCTTATCAACTGTAGTTGGAGGTAAAAACAGCCCCCAAAAAAGCCAAGTCATTACCCACACTTAACAGGATAGCCTCATCTGGATAGATGATGAATTAAATGCTATTTCATTAGTGATGTGCCTTTTTTTTTATCCATACAAATGGGGACAGGCATTTGTCTGACAATATTAAAACATATATTATTGTATTCTATTGAAAGTAAAGTGTTTAAAAGGTAAATGTTATAACTCTTTGGATGGTGTTTGAAGAGTAACAAAATAAATGCTCTTGCAAAAAGTTGGTGATTCTGCAGGAGCATGGTTACGATCTGCATTTGCTTCACATATGATGTCGTTCTGAACCGCCTGTCTGGCAGTGTTCGCTCCGTTTCCTCTCAACCTGCATCTACAGTGACTCTTACAAACTCCAGATGCTGCCTCCCGGAGAGGCTGGAACACTGGTTAGTTATTAAATCATAGCATCAACATAAAACTAACACATAAATCTACCATATCCCACAATGACCGTTATCTCTCTAATATTTTTCTCATGACTCTGTCTGCATCCAGTGTCCAGATGTGGCAATACGTTAGCAGACTTTCAATACTGGTCTTCTCATAATTATTTAGTTCTGATACCATGTTGCTACAACAGTTTGTTCTTTGTTTCTATTTCAGAAATTGGAGCAAGCAGCTGTACAAAATACATTTAAAACACATACTGTTTATATATGTGTGAATATTGTACAACCCCAATTCCAATGAAGTTGGGACGTTGTGCTAAACATAAATAAAAACAGAATACAATAATTTGCAAATCATGTTCAACCTATATTTAATTGAATACACTACGAAGACAAGATGTTTAATGTTCAATCTGCTAAACTTGATTGTTTTTAGCAAATAATCATTAACTTGGAATTTTATGGCTGCAACACATTCCAAAAAAGCTGGGACAGGGTCATGTTTACCACTGTGTTACATCAGCGTTTCTTTTAACAACGTTCAATAAATGTTTGGGAACTGAGGACAGTAATTGTTGATGCTTTGTAGGTGGAATTCGTTCCCATTCTTGCTTGATGTCAACAGTCAGAGGTCTCCGTTGTCGTATTTTACGCTACATAATGGACCACACATTTTCAATGGGAGACAGGTCTGGACTGCAGTCAGGCCAGTCTAATACCGGCACACTTTTAGTACAAAGCCACGCAGTTGTAACACTTGCAGAATGTGGTTTGGCATTGTCTTGCTGAAATAAGCAGGGGCGTCCATGAAAAAGACGTTGCTTGGATGGCAGCGTATGTTTCTCCAAAACCTGTATGTACCTTTCAGCATTAATGGGGCCTTCACAGATGTGTAAGTTACCCATGGCATTGGCACTAACACAGCCCCATACCATCACAGATGCTGGCTTTTGAACTTTGCGTCCATAACAGTCCGGATGGTTCTTTTCCTCTTTGGCCCGGAGGACATGACGTCCACAATTTCCAAAAACAATTTGAAATATGGACTCACAGGACCACAGAACACTTTTACACTTTGCATCAGTCCATCTTAGATGAGTTCGGGCCCAGAGAAGCCTGCGGCGTTTCTGGGTGTTGTTGATAAATGGCTTTTGCTTTGCATAGTAGAGTTTCAAGTTTCACTTATGGATATAGCGCCAAACTATATTTACTGACACTGGTTTTCTGAAGTGTTCCTGAGCCCATGTGATGATATCCTTTACACATTGATGTCAGTTTTTGATGCAGTGCCACCTGAGGGATCGAAGGTCACTGGCCTTCAATGTTGGTTTTCGGCCTTGCCGCTTACATGCAGTGATTTCTCCAGATTCTCTGAACCTTGTGATGATATTATGGACCGTAGATGATGAAATCCCTAAATTCCTTGCAATTGTACGTTGAGGAACATTATCCTTAAACTGTTCGACTATTTTCTCACGTACTTGTTCACAAAGAGGTGAACCTCGCCCCATCTTTGCTTGTGAATGACTGAGCAATTCAGGGAAGCTCCTTTTATACCCAATCATGGCACCCACCTGTTCCCAATTAGCCTGTTCACCTGTGGGACCAAATTTTTTGCCACCTGTCCCAGCTTTTTTGGAACGTGTTGCAGCCATAAAATTCTAAGTTAATGATTATTTGCAAAAAACAATCAAGTTTAGCAGATTGAACATTAAACATCTTGTCTTCATAGTGTATTCAATTAAATATAGGTTGAACATGATTTGCAAATTATTGTATTCTGTTTTTATTTATGTTTAGCACAATGTCCCAACTTTATTGGAATTCGGGTTGTAGATCGACTATTGTAGAAAAGGTTGAAGCGGAATATCGTCACAAAACATTTATTCTCTTTTTCCTCATACTGTCTGCAGTTTCACTGTCCACATGTGGTAATTGTGGTCATGTTGAGGTTTAGCAAAGTTCACATTCAAACTCGCACCATATGCTGACATCAGGAGCGGCTCCCTGTCAGTATGTCAATATTAGTGATAGAAAGAAATGCGAATTGAAATCAGATTCTCAACCAAACATCTTTAGACTGAGTAAAACCAGATGGTTTTGTGTGGGTCATGGATGGTGTAATGGTAAATTCCCCAGACTTTGGTGCCGGCAGTGTGGGTTAAATTCTCAATCAGTGTGAATGTGAGGTAAGTGGTTTTCAGCCTCTATGTACCTTGGTACATTGTGTCACCCTGAACAGGATAAGCGCTATAGAAACTTTGATTTGGTTTAGTTGGATTAAATAGGTAATATTTTAATATATACTTTAAATTTTTTTGGTAAGCCAATAATTATATGAGCATACACAAATTGATTAGACGCCATATAAAAGTGAAAAACCTGGCCAGCTTGGTCTCCTGTTGCTTGCCTTTGTGCAGGGCAACATCATACTAATAGTTGCACAGTTTAGCCTCAGAAATGAAAAGTGGCCGATCTGAAATGTAAGAGTTCCCGCAAAGTACAGTAGAGTTGGTTCAACATAGTATGGATAGGATTGTTAATCCTCATCAGACTCGTGATTCGATTGGCAGTCTGTCGGCAGGATGTTATTAGCTGAGTGAGCTACATGAATTGTGTCAACATAGCAGCAGGACACCATTACAGATACACAATAAAGAAGCGACAGAAGCAGGTCTATTGTAATGGAAGACATTTTAAATTGTTTTCTTACTTTTCGACTACATCGCATTCTTACACGTTAGTAACAATTTTCTGTCAACCAAGCAACAAACGGCAGTGTGTCTAGCTCCATCTTGCACTCGTGACTGCCCAATGAAAATACACTGAAAAGTGATATCATAAGGGCCAGACAACAAAAATATCCTTAAATTTGTTTGAAACCAGCGCTGGTCATTGGACAAAATACAACAGGCTTGCATTAGAAGATTAACATTCTAAGTTCAAATACTGTGAGTAAAACGTACATTCTCAGATGTCACACAAAGGAGAAAAGCTAAAACACAAAATGGGTTTTAGAAGGTCCATACTCTGGCTGGGATTTATCAAAACATAATTATTTTGTGACCTAAAAAAAACAGTTTGCACAAATGAATGAAAGACCAAACATATAAGACAACAAAAATCCTAAAAGACGATACAGTATTGAACCCCTAGTTAATCCTGACATGGTGCTTGAAGTGTAAATTTAACCACTGTGTGACTTTAGAGGATTGATACACAAGAAGGGTTGCAGCAAGGGTACATTCCAGTGACTTACCTCCATTCTATAGGGAAGTGGCAATATCCAGAAGATGTTGGTTGAAGGAGAACCAGCATGAAAAGAAGAGAAGAGAAAGAAGGCAGAGGCATAGCATTTAGTCTCGCTTGGAAGAGAATATCAAACATGATGCTAATCTAACAATGCATAGGTCTGTAGAGGGACTTAACAACCAGCAAGTGGTTGGTCATTGTGTGTGGTCAGCATGTGTTTTCTTGACTATGGGGTGCAGGGGTGGGGGTTGAAAAAGAAACAAATGACGCAGGGGGGAAAAAAGAAGAGCTGAAGCCACATGTCAAACAGACTGGCAGCTAACACAACACAAGACTCAGAGTTAAGTAGTTGATGCTCCGCAGATAAATGCAACAATTTATTCAAAAATCCAAGTGTAGAATTAAATATTTACCTGCAACAGTCACTCTAGCGGTTGCTTTGACAGTGTTGGCTCCTGCACTGTGTCTGTTAGAGGCTAAGCAAGTGTAAAGAGCTGGCTTATTCACTGTTAACCTAAGAACTGACAAAACCACTTCTCCCACCAAGGTCTCATCGACTGATGCACCTGAAATCTTCAATGGGGGGAAAAACAGAGTATTGCATATAGTTACCAATTGCGTTGAGCAGATTATAGTTTTTCAAATTAGTAAGACTCGGGTACAATGATACATCTTTGAGAAAATATAGTCATAAAAGTGAGTCATAAAAGGTTGAGTTTGACACAAAATTGGTGGAAATTCCAAAATACAGTATCAGTCTGTCTAGGTGCTCCCGGTCTATTTTTAACTCATCTTCTCATCCTCCACAAAAAGGTAATGGGGATGTTGTCTCAATTAGATTGGGTGTAAAGTTGGCAAAAACAATTTTTAAAAACTTTTTCATTAAAGGTGATATGTTTACAAAGGGCGGCATGGTGACCGACTGCTTAGAGCGTCTGCCTCACAGTTCTGAGGCCCGGGGTTCAATCCCCGGCGCCGGCTGTGTGGAGTTTGCATGTTCTCCCCATGCTTGCGGGAGTTTTCTCCGGGCACTCCGGTTTCCTCCCACATCCCAAAAACATGCATGGTACGTTAATTGCCCATAGGAGTGAATGAGTGCGAATGGTTGTTTGTTTGTATGTGCCCTGCGATTGGCTGGCAAACAGTTCAGGGTGTACCCCGCCTCCTGCCCGATGATAGCTGGGATAGGCTCCAGCACGCCCGCGACCCTAGTGAGGAGAAGCGGCTCAGAAAATGGATGGATGGATGGATGTTTATAAAGCGTGTGCATGGGCAAACATGAACAAAGTGCAATATTAACTAAATACCATTGAAATGGTTAAATCTTGTTTATGGTATTAAAGTGTTCGCAGTGACACCAAATGTATGTTGTTTATATTGAGAGATGCAACATTTTAGTCAACACACACACACATGCTGTATTTACAAGCATTACTGGCAAGGAATAATTTCTAAAGCACCTAAACCCACCAAGACATTATGATGTCTATGTCTGCCCACAATACCACACTTAATGTCTGGTCTTGCTGGCAACTTCATTTTTAGTCGAATAGTAAAATTCAACTATGCTCGAATTACATTACAATTGACAGTGAACAATGAATCATTGCATTACATTGAATACTCACTATAAGCCCCTTAAAAGCATTGGTGAACAACGACCCCATAACCACCACAAAAATCAAAAGAATATTTCTTAAATTATTGAGTATTTCCATGTCAATTCAGAAAATTATCAAACCATTGCTTTCTCGTTGGAGCGTATCCACAAATACACACTTGGACTTTTAAAACTGAAAGCTTGTTTTTGGTATGATTCATGCAAACTGCCTTGTCTAGATGTCACAAACATGTTTGTACTGTAAAGCTGGTGATGATTATAACAAACCATTCCAGTGGCGTTAGAATGTATTCATACTGTTATTAGATTTGATGCACGCATAAATCATTTGAGAATCCAGCTCACTGAGTCACTAAATATGACTCAGTCCTTTTGAGTTTTGTGTACACGGTTATGCACTCATCAACCACCACATGAAGAGCACCTGCACCAAATTGAAATAGCTCCCTGACAGTGTCAATCAAAGCAGAGCATTATTCATTTTGCCATGTGATTATGCTATACTTACATTGACTTGCATTGTATCATGCAAGTGTAACTACTGATGCGGTCTGTTGTATCCACTGTATATGTGTACTGTACCTCCCAGTGGAAAAATAAGTAAATACTATAGATGTACTGGCACATTATCAGAAAACATTTAAATTTGGATATCCTTTCGGTGATTCATAGTGAACAAAATGTCTCATACAAGTTGTCAGATTTCCTAATGAAAACAGCCTTGCAAAATCTTTGATCCCAGTACAAGAAATAGTTCAACTTTCAAACACAATGTCAGAGTCCATCATTGTTTTAGGTCAGGAATGTTCTACGACATTTGTATTCCATCCTAGATTCTCCATGACAAGCTAGTGCAAATTTTACTTTTAAATTTGCATAAAAAGCATGCACAGACTTTGTGAACTACTTTCCAATGGTTACAACAATAATACTCATTAACAAGTTCAAAGTTCAGTATCATAAAACTGAGGTTCCATTTTAAAACAGGTTGTGACCAACATGTGCCGCGTGTTAAAATTGTTAAAAATAGAAATCTGCTCAAACCGGCAGACAGTTTACTGCATAGGTCTGGAGGCCCGTGCAGTGCACTCACAGTATTCCCATTTTCTAACCAGGTGATGGTGGGGATCGGATTTCCAGTGGCATTACACTCCAGAGATATTTGGCTGCCATACGCTACTCTCTTCTCCTTGGGAACTCTCAGGATTCGGGCTGGAGCTGCACATGCCACAAACGGACCACACACGTACAAGTATATATATATCTACAAAAAATGGAAGCATAGAAAAGGGTAGTGTATTCACAGTTGTTTTTTTAGTTTAAGGAAACCTTTACGAGACACGGGTTGTAAATGCCTCATTTTTGGCCTCCTGAAAACAGTTAAAGAAAAAGCAACCTTCTTCGCTTTTACAACACCATGTGTTATCTGTTATTTCCTGCTAATTAAAGCTCTGCTCACGGTGGAGCAAGGATGAGATTTACATGAGGTTTACAAACAAATGTACCAATGCCAGAATTGTACAAACTTTGTAAATACCTCAGCCCTAACATCTGCAACAACTTTGTCATTTGAACACTATTCAGCATGTCCATATTTTGTCTTTGGAGATCTTAACAGCCACGCTAATTTTAATAATTTATACTGAATGTGTTAACTAGGCAGCACATCTGCCTCACAGTTCTGAGGTTTGGCTTTCAAGTCTCAGCTCTAGCCTAGCCTTCCTGAGTGGAGTGTGAATGTTCTACCCATGCTTGTGTGGATTTTCTCCACGTATGCATGTTGTTTGGTCAATTGTAGTCTTTGTATTGTCCATAAGTGTGAATGTGAGTGAATAGTTGATTGTTCATATGTGCTCTACAATTGGCTGTTGACCAGTCCAGGGTGTACCAGCTGGGATACCAGGTCACCCATGACCCTAATGAGGACAAGCAGTATAGAAAATGGATGGATGAATGTGTTAACTGTGGATGTGTTTTTTCATGTCAAAATACAAACAAAAGGTTCCCATAATGATTCCCATAATGACATTGCACATTGCAGTTTCATAAGTCACATGATCCTTGAATTTGTGCACCAAAAAAAACCAACAAAAATTTCTATAGCTAGGATGTTCCCCACTCCAGACATAATTATTTGTTTTAAAAGATTGTTTAAAAGAAATCTGTCAAAAATGTAAAACATTTCATGAAATGTACAGTTTGTCCTACAAATGATAGTTGGTTATGTTCTATTCACTGATCATTGAAAGTACAAGAGAACCTTCATAAGTTTTTGTGCAGCTTTGTAGCCAACTTTTGGTTACATTCCAAATCTAACCAAAGGTTTTAGGGCATTGAACTTTGGAGATTGTATCTATAGTTTACAAAACCAAGGTTGAATACTTACCTTGTACTTCAATGGTGGCAGGCTTGGAAAATGCCGAACCAAAGCTATTTTTGCCTACACATCGATACTGTCCTGCATCTTCCTTCTGAATATAGTTGATCTTCAGTGCGCCATAGTCAAGAATATTGACACGGTCACTGACCTGTTAGAGATTTACCATTTGTAAGAGTCATTTATTAACAAACCCCTAGTAGGGAACATTCAACTTTACCTTAATAAGCTCATCTTCTTTAAGCCAGGTGATGTCTGGTTTTGGGTTACCAAGGGTAACGCATGGCAATACTGCTTTGGACTCAACCAAAAGTGTCACATTTGTTGGATGGCGCTTGATTTGTGGCTCTGGTTCAGAAAGGGATGATAGTAAAGACATTTACATCAGTGCTGCTAAAAAGGTTCTGGAATCATTGCTGATCGATTGTTTGAACTGCTACAATCAAAAGAGTTTTAGACAGTTTTGATATGAAGCAGACATACTCATTTTTAACTGTAGCGCTCCACAGCTCTTGGCTGGCTCTCCAATACCATTACTGGCGAGGCAGCAGTACTCTCCGTTGTCATTCTCTCTTACATGAGGGATAAGAAGCATTTGTCCCTGCTCTCGAGTAAGGTACCGGGGGTCATAGTACCTGGTGTGACAAAAAAAGAACAGTGAACAACCAATAACAACACAGCCAACACAACAACTTTTGCAGTCTTTCTCTCAAAGGTAAAATCTTTCTGATTGAGACTTGAGAGAACATTACTATTAAGTGTGTGCTGCTACCAGTGATAATAACTTTAAATGCATGGAATTTTGATAGTGTAGAACTATTGGACTTTTTAAGGATCTGAGCTCTCCAAAGCCCTGTTTATTTGGGAACAGTATGTCCTTTGATGATTGAAAATACTGTAGTATGCCTTTCATTTCATGAGATGGCTGTCAAACTTTTGTAATGACACACCACAGGACAACAACAGGCACATGTGCATAAAAGCATTCCTCCACATATCCGGCATAAACGCAGAAAGACGATGATGAATGCGCATACGTCAATGGAGAACGTCTGGATTGGTTTGAATGGATGATTAAGTTGAATTATTTCTTCATGTGATGCTGGGCTACAAAACAACAAAATAGCAGGAGATTGCTGATTATGAGTCATGACAATCAAAAATCTAAAATTTATTGAGCGACATTAATTAATTCAGAAGACTCAGCAGCCCAAATACTGTACATCTTAGTAGTCTGCAATCGTTTAGACCTAGAAGCCTGGAGTCAAATCTTTTGGGCACCCAAAATGCTCATCATCATCATCATCTTCATCATCATTACAGCTCTTGATGGGTGTGGACATGCCTGTCACCGTGCATAGAGCCAATCAGGTTAACCATTGGCTGTCAATGATGTCAGTATTCTGCCAACTCGTCAGCATCCTCAATGGCGAATCCGAGCTGTCTTTGGTTGCCCTTGATAACACTCAGCCAGTTGGTCTAGGGTGGTCTTCCCTAGACCAGTGTGCTAGCCAAGATGGTGTGCTATAGTAGATGTGAACTTACATTATTGGTTGATTATTCTTGGTCCATGTGATGTCTGCGGAAGGTTGGGATTCTACCTCACAGATGAAGGTTGCGTTGTGATCCAGTAGTACGTCCACTGTCTCCAATAATGTAATAATACGAGGTGCTAGACAGAAAGTACGTGAAAAGAGTATGTGTAAGCAAGTCCATGGACCTAATGACAGTGAGTAACATCACTGCCAATAAATAGGCATTAATAATAATATAAATAATAACTTAGATTTAGCCCCTTTCAAGGGATCCGAGGGCACCTAAACAACAGTGGAACAACATGACAAATGTTTCAGACTCAAGGCTCAAGATGTCCTCACGATCCAGCAGAGCATGTACATCCACTCCTACAAGAGACTTTTGTCAAAAAGGAATGTTTTAGATTAGAACTATTTGAATTCACAATTCACTCATCTCAGTTACACATTACATTTGTTTATGTATGTCGGCTGTAAATTACAAAACAAAAAGACTCTAGATTCATTCTATTCGATATTCTATGAAATATGCCACTATACTTATACAGAAATCAAATCAAGAAAGTGTTTAATTTGTTCTAAGTAGAAAGAGGGTAGGATGTTTTTATGTTGCATTAATCAGGAAAATTATCTATCCATTTTCAACACCGCTTATCCTCACTAGGGTCACGGGTACGCTGGAGCCTATCCCAGCTAACCGCAGGTGAGAGGCGGGGTACACCCTGAACTGGTTGCCAGGCAATCGCATAAACAAACAACCAGTCACACTCACATTCACACCTACGTACGGGCAATTTAGAGTCTTCAATTGACCTACCATGCATGTTTTGGGGATGTGGGAGGAAACCAGAGTACCCGGAGAAAACCCATACAGGCACGGGGAACACAAGCAAACTCCACACAGGCCAGGCCGGATTTGAATCTGGGTCCTCAGACTGTGAGGCAGATGTGCTAACCAGTCGGCCACCAGAAAAAATACTTTTTATTTTTCATTAATGTTTAAGTCAGCCTGGTAATTTCACTCAGACATTGTGAAATATCTCAGTTATTGTAGGAAGTAAAATTAACTTACCAGACAAGAGAAATCAAGAGATTATAACACAGTATTCGTGATCAGATATTTTATTTTTTTGTCTGGGGAATATATTGTAAGAGACAGCAATACAAACATGGACAGTGCTAGTAGCAGAGGGATGAAATCACATCCACCTCTATCTGATCAGAGACTTCAGGTTTGCATTAAACTTCATATGAACTCATGCACGGAAGAGAATATAAAAAGTAGAAAACAGAATTAATGAAAACAAAAAGAGAATGTAAAAGACAAGGAATGAATATGACAAGATGAGATGTATTTTGTTTGGGATAAACTGTTGGTCACTACTGCTGAAAGAGGGCCACTGGAAATAAAAAACTAACGTGAAATCAAAGTGTGGTTTCAAAATAATAACTTTAATCGAGGTCAAAGTGAAGTGAAAAAATATCTCAGTAAGATTTTAAGTTACAGTTTGCAGTGCATACTGTACAGTTATCAGAGAGCATCGGCTTTTAAAAAAAACTAAGAAAGAAAAAAAATAATAATAATTCTAGTCCAACCAAGTCAATGTTTGCATGTTGACATTGGCTTTTAGATTTAAGGACCAATGTGCAATGTACTTGAAAGGGATTTTCACAATGGTGGGTCACGTTGTTTTGCTATAGATTCCTGATGGATAGCATTTAAAAAAAAAAATTGCACCAGATGGACCACATCTGGAAAATCACCAAATATTGATGAAAAAAACGGCATAATTGTTTGTAGAGCACATGGATAGCCTTGAATTTCCATTTCCTTTGGTCTTTGTGGTCATTTATAATTCATCCCCCAGGATTTTTTCCAGTTTTTGTGTCACATTAGCAGTTGTACAGTATTTCCATTTGAAGCTGTCATGCAATAAAGAGATTATTTATTTTTGTGGCAGAGAATCAGATGTTAGCTTATTAGTGGCTACTTGTTGAGTTCTTAGTCATGCAAAACAACTGAATTGCGTCAGGAAGTACAAATTCTACTATGTTTGCTCGCACACTTTTTGATTTGTAAATCGTAAGAAGAGCCAACTCAGTTCAACAAAACACACAACTTGTTTGTCTTCTGGAAAAACACTGAAAAAGTAACAACCATCTTACCAACAAGCATAATATATCATATTGATTTTTACAGAAATTTCCAATGTGTAATTCAATCTAGTCGCAGATGATAATTAGATTAAGATTAATACCGATTTCACATTTTTGATGATTACTGTTAAATAGAACAGAAGCGATGCTTTCATGGTCAAACAGTGCAGACGACAGGAATAAAATGGACAAAACAAACACACACATCTGGTTTGAGTCTGCATTAGGAACAGTTGACATTTATTTTATTCATGGCATTCATTCAGTCAGAAAGTAAGATTAAATTGGAGGGTATATTTTCTGTTGGACATTCCATTTGGTTTTCATTTATGCATGATTAAGGTATCAGTCACATG
The DNA here is from genome assembly GCF_024500385.1 of Phyllopteryx taeniolatus. Taxonomy (NCBI): domain Eukaryota; kingdom Metazoa; phylum Chordata; class Actinopteri; order Syngnathiformes; family Syngnathidae; genus Phyllopteryx; species Phyllopteryx taeniolatus. Next base: position 10,447,020 of record NC_084516.1, on the reverse strand, counting down.
AGTAGTTTTTTTCTCCATGTTTTGTTTAAGCAGTATCAGCACCAGTGTGGAATGAGAGACTTACTTCCCCCACCCAGCAAGTGTTGATGTCCAGAATATTTTGTTCATCACACTAGGCACTAACGGAACAAGCCGACAAGAAAAGAAGAAGACACTAGGTACTGGCACTGACACCATCAATTATGCACACGTACGATGATGCGTCACTCTGTGAAAGTGCACACAGTTGGAGCAGTCTCTTGCATCACTTATAGTAGCGCCATTTAAAAGTCAAAGGCAAATAATTGCCGGGTCTTCTGTGATAACTCTGATGCAGCTATTTTGCAGCATCTTTGCGTAAGAGAGTCTAATGCGTTTCAGAATGTCCAAAAAGCCTAAAACACAGCCTCAAAGTGGTTTTGTTCTGCTATAATCACTGCAACTAAACCTTAAAATCATATTAAATCTTTGGCCAATTTTCCGAAAAACATACAGTATGCCTCTGTACATTACACATAAACCCATAGTTTAAAGTTTGTACATCATGATGGCTGTTATGCCTGTGAAAACCATACAAATGTATGTCATGTAATGCAAAATTACCCTGAATTTGTTTATTACTGTTTATGTCTCGTTAACAAAAAAAATGAATTTGAAATCTGACGTCATGAAAAGTCATTGAAAAAGATTGTGGCAAGCAAATATTTAAGCATTCAACTATTGTTCAATTGAGGATTAAAAAATTATTTAAAATAATGCTTGCGATATCTGCTAAGAGTGAATAAATCACTTTTCTTTTTCAGATTTTCTGCCAAAATTAAAAGAATAACTATATTTATATATTTTAAAAAAGCATGAAGTAGACCCACTGTTTGCTTTCGTGGGTCACATAAATTGTTGTGACGGGCCAAATCAGACTCCGGGGCAGAGACATGTATACTTCTTTCCTACATTTCAATGAGTTCCATTTCGTGTTCTTGGGAGTCATCATTACAAAAAAAAAAAAAAAAAAAAAAGACCCCCCCCAAAAAAAAGAAAAAGCCGAGCAGTGTTTCCCTTAGATTATCATGTCACTCCCATTGCTTCTCACTTCACAGTAAAAATAAAAATAAAAGAACAGAATTTACTGTATATGGCAGGGGGCACACTTTATGTAAAATTGACTTTTTAATTGCTTCTAATGTATAAAAATAATTGGGGCTTTTGGGTGCCAACCCATCATTTAAGCGTGAATCTAAATAACCAAGTAAAGTGAAGTACTGTATTTCCAAAAATGTTGATGCTTATGACAATTTTAATTTTTAACTTATTAACTGATATTTTGAGTGTGAACATCCTTCTAGCTGCAGTCAGTCAGACCATAACTATCCCCACTCGGTTTAACCTGTATCTGTAACAATATCAATATCAAAGGAGAGTGCGTCCGAATTTGAAGCCCTTTTTTCTGAGCCATTGTATCTTTGCTCAAAGAAAATTTTAATGTGGACAGTGCAGGCATTTGTCTAGTGCCTGTATCAGTTACAACAGATATCGCTTTTAAAAGTATTTAACAACATGCTTTCCCTCAATAGTGGACCTCTTATTCATGTCAGTAGATAAAAATGTGTATCTTATTAATGGGGATTCAGAAAATGTATCTGTACCACGACAAACAGAATGCAAATGTTTATATCATGCAGCAGCAAATTAAACACACGGTTCACATTCAACTCAGATAGGCTAGTTACATTAAGTTATATGAGTGAGTAACTTTTCTCTAACCAATCATGCCATGCTGCAGCACCATCCCAGTAGGTTAATATTCTTGATAGATTTAGTAGTATCTAAAATATGTTGGTCAATAAACACCTTTTCCCTTGCCCTTGGGGGATGTGGTGATCAGCAGGTGATCTCAGGGTGACATACTGTACACGCATTTGAAGACTTTACATAGCAAACATACTGCAGCCGCAAAACAGGGTCCATCTCATGATATTTACTTTCATTTCTACATTTTACTGTGATGATTATTATAATTGAAAGAAACGTAAAGGGGTATGGTGCCGCTTCGCTATGTTCACTGATAACTGCATTTGCTACTTAAACAGTCACTTTAAAAACATTCAACATCTGGAGGCTCCACTTACCTCTCTGTATGCCATTACTCAAACTGACCAAAACCAGAAGAGAGAGAATCTTGAAGACTGAAATGAGTTCAATACTTTTCATCCTGGCTCGGAATTGAGCCACCAGGGCAAAGTTTCTTATGTTGTAAGGCCTGTGGTTATATTGTCATGCCTTCTAGTTTCTTGTGTACCGTCGTAGTCAGACAGCCATGTTCAACACTGACCAGCTCACTCAATGTGTGTTAACATTGTGAGTGACAGTGGCAGCTGCTAGCTATCGTCACATGCTGTCGCTCAGAGTTTGGAGCCACACTCAAAGCTCCAAAGGCTCTGGTGTTGCAGCACCAATCCAACTGTTTATAAGCCTGAGTCATGAAGTCAGAACACTATACGAGGACAACAACAACAACAAAAAAGACCAGAACTATCACACAATGTTGACTACATTTTACAATTGTTGGAGCAACTAGAAGTACAAGACACAATTCTATGTTTCGAACAAAGTGACGGATAGTATTTCGGATGGTAAGTCGCTGGAAATGGGTAGATTAACAGTTTAACAACAATTTAAATTTACTATGGTTTAATTAATGTATGTTGAATGTTGCACAGTGCATTACTCTCTGCATATGTTCTTCAGAAATAGATACCGGAAAGCATACGATACACAGATTTACTATGTGACACATAGCAGATAGGCCTATAGTGCAGAGGCTGCCTTTGTGTCCACCTGTTGCCTGCACTGTATGCTCTGATTTATTTTAGGAAAGGAATGGCACTTCATTGGCTTTTCATCCTTCCTGCTACGGATGTAGTCAACTACTCTTGTACCTTAGTGAGAGATTAGTGTAATTTATTTTGTAGGGTGATAAAATGCATCTTTAAGTGTAGTTTTGTGCCACAGTACCAGGCATTTTACTTTATAATTTACTGTGTATGGTTTATATATTGTTTATTGTTGGCATATCTATATATATCTAACAACATGAGGCTTGTCACAAATATTTGTATAAAGTAATATGCTACTGAGTTAACGAACCTCACAATCCCTTCTTGTTCTAAACATGTTTTAAACACTATTTAACCACTGGATGGTGCTATAGCTCTAAAATTGACAATGCTGCAAATCTGTAACTGATCTTGATTTAGATCTTAATGGCAGGAATACAATACGACAATACTAACGCGTGACAAAAGCACTGGAACACAGATGAATTGTACACTGTGAGTAAAAGTTTAATTCAATCTATCTATTGAACCATCCATCCATTCAATATATGTACCACTTAACCTGTTCGGGATAGTGGGGGGCTGCAAGTCAGCTTTATTGCCAGAACCGGGAGAACCCTATATACACAGCACATACAGGAAATATCATGTTGTATTAAAAACATTGGAAGTAACACATGTATTTATTACTGTAGTTTTTACAAATAAAACAGCACACTGCATTCGAAAAGAGAATAGTGTACAAAACAGTAATCCTGCACATAATAATAATAATAATAATAATAATAATAATAATAATAATAATACATTGTAGAATAATGTGCAAAAAAATAAAAGGACAAGGTGCAAATTATGATACAATATATTAATGAATAAAGAGCAATATTTGAATAGAACATTTTCTTGTGAAAGTGTTATGGAGATGTACTTGACTATGGATGACACACACACACACACACACACACACACGCCTACGCACAATAGGCAAGTCGGGTTTGATGTCAGTCAAGCCCTACCTTTCTTCCCTTCCTCCTCCTACAATAATTAACCAGCTGCTGCATTTTGATACCTGAGATCCTGGTATACCACAAATGCTGCACTCTGGACCTATCAACAAACACACACACACACACACACACACACACACACAGAGTTGAAAACGTCAAACATGAATAAAGTCATATTCAACCATTGGGAGATTGAATTGCTAGCCAGGTAAGACTATATCTTTATATCATATGCTGTTTTGAGCCTTAATACAAAGTGTGTAATGAGTAATGAAAATAGTACTCTAAACATTCCATTCATACACTTATTTGTTTCTATTTAGAATCTACTTTTAAATAGAACAGGTGATGCCCACACGAGTAATTATAGCTGAGATTCTGTCATTGAATCACAGATTATCACAGTTTATTTTTATTATTATTTTATTATTTTAGTTTATTTATTTTATTTCGTGAAATTGGTGAGTAAAGAGAAAATGAGAGGGGAATGGCATATAGGAAGGCAGTAAAAAGACTGGGTGTGTCACCATGTACCTTGTCTTCTTTCCTACCGGGTACGTGATCCTCCTGCTTTACAATTTAACAATAAACACCTTTTATTTTAATGGGTAAGCTTTCGTAGCCCACAGTATCTGCTCATTTAGCTTTGATGGCCAGTTCCAGAATTATGTTGCTGGTTATCTTAGTTATGTTAACTTACTGACTATTGAAAACAATATTGATATATACTGTTATCTGTTTCATGTTTACTGCATTATGGCACACACAAACAATGCTTTCCGTAAAAGAACAATGTTTGTGTGACTGTCACGTTTTTGAAATACCTGTGACACACACACACACACAATGAAGTTGGTAACACCCTGGGTGTGATTTATTTGCTCCAGGCCTTAGAACTTACAGTACATGTTAAGACTTGACAAAACACCAAGTTCACTCTCACATCAGTTCAAGCTTGTTGTGGGGAGGGGGGTACAATATAAATGACAATTAACACGTTTACATACTGTATTCATTCTATTATCAAGGTTAAAAATAAGATACGTATACCGAAAATCTGACCTATCTTTGTTAAGGCCTGAACATTCTCATTTTGAACTGATACTCTTTCTCCCTCTGCTGTCACAATAAGGAACTTAATTCCACTTCAGTATACAGTACTGTACTATAATTACATTAATTTATGACACATAGAAAAGACAAAAAAAGTGTATTGAACATACACAAAAGCATGATCATTTCCAACTATATTCGTCTCAAATAAATTAAATTAAATCTCACCCACAAGCGTTTATGGCATCTATGACCACTTTCCACACACTGTTCCCAAAATGTTAAAAGCCAAGAATAGTGCCAAATTTCCATCCTCTCAGATGCAAAAACCCAAAGCTACATGCTCAATTCAGCAATAAGGCAATAAAGAAGAGTTCATCCTTATTAATCAAGTTTACCCCATAAGAAAAGATCAAGATTGTATTATACAAGTTAATGTCTTGCTCATAATTACTGTTTAGAAATCTTTCCTACAATTTTTTTTTTTGTTGGCAAAATGTTTCCGTTTCTTCTTACTATGAACAAACAATGGGCCTTTAAATGTTATTCTTTCCTGTGTGAAAGGCACATTGTGAAGAAGTCAGTCAGATGCGGGGGTTGTGGGTTACTGGTGAAAACTACTAAATACCTGGGATGTTTCTTAGCAGCAAACATGCTGAGACAGCGCTGCAGAGAAGCAAATGGATAAGTTCTACTGTTGTGTCACTCGTGGAAACTGAGGAAAGGCAGAAAGAAAAATAAAGGAATGAACGCAAAGAGTAAGGACTGGTGAATATACCAACAAGATTCAATGTTTCCGGCTGAAGGATAAACAGTGCACACTGTCATCACTGGTTACTGGGTGGAGTACTGTTATTAACTCTCTTGAAGAGAGCAAGAGAGTGAAGGCTCGGGCAGGGAGAGAGAGAGAGAGAGAGAGAAAGAAAGAAAGAGAGAGAGTGAGAGAGAGAGTGAGAGAGAGTGAGTGAGAGAGAGAGAGAGAGAGAGAGAGAGAGAGAGGATAAATATAACACAAAAAGTACACACAGAGAGAGAGAGAGTGACTGGGAAGAAATAGTTGAGACACAAAGAGAAGAAAGAGCCTCAGATGAAGAAATGGAAGAAAGATCAAAGTTGGTGGGGTACTAAACGTAAGCAAATGTGTGATAATCGATAATTCTTCTGCATCTATTTTTAGGAGCATGTGCAGCGATGATAAGTACATGTCCACGGCATTTTTTATGTTTGCTTCTTTTGCTATGTTTTTGTCTGCTGGCACAGTACATCTGATTGCCTTTGTGTCTCTGTGCAGTAGTTGATGCTATCAGAGATGAATGAGGCAGGTCTTCTTCCACTGGTCCAGGCAGGAGATGGGAGGACTCTGTCCAGGTGGGTTAACTCATGCCAGACACTCTTTTGATGGTACAAGAATCTACAGCATAGGTGTCAAACTCTAGGCCCAGGGGCCAGATGCGGCCCGCCACATCATTTTATGTGGCCCGCAAAAGCAAATCATGCTCGTCAACTTCCATGATTTTTGCTCAAATCTGTACCCAAATTCCAAATTGTCATAATAATAAACAATAATGTTGAGACATTGCATTTTTCTGTTACCAAACCCTTCTTCTACAGTAACTTAAACAATACTTGAACAAACTATTATCCTTTTCTTCTGATTTCAAAAATAGTTATCCCTCAATTTGTTGTGTAATGGTAATAATATGATTTTGTGATTAAACATTTCAGTGTTCTAACGGCCCTCTGAGGGAAATCATAACTACAATGCGGCCAGAGACAAAAATGAGTTTGACACCCCTGATACAGTATTTGTCATCTCACTGTTTGATTGAATATTAAATGCTATTCAACTTATCTTGATGTTGTTGTTGTTGTTGTTTTGTCCATTGCTATTGATTTTAGAGCAGAATTTCTCTCATTGATAAACACCTACAACTGCTTCCTCAAGGACCAGACTCAACTGCATCTCAGTTACTTCCAGGTATCAATCATCATGTTATATATACAGGATGTTCATCTGAAATTATTAGGTCCATCTGCTCAAGCTAATATTATTTTAATTAATTATTTTATTTATTAATATATTTTAGGTTAATTGAAGACTACAAATTGTCTGTTGGTATTGTGAATGATTGTTTGTCTATTTGTTTGCTGTGATTGGCTGCCATCTATTCTTCTCACCCAAAACAAATCAGCTGGGATAGGCTCCAACTCATCTGTGACCCAAATAAGGCCAACGGGTATAGCAAATGGATGGATGTTTTTTTGTTTTTTTTTTAAATCTGTGTGTGCATTTTTAAACTGTATTAAATGCTGTGGTCATTTTAATCATGTGGTGTTTTTATCTTTGACAAAATAATTCCTGATTCTATGATTTGTTTATTTGATCCTATATCAGGGTGACGATGGGGAAGTGGTCGTGGAAGGCTTCCTAAATATCTGCTGGGGAGTCCGAAGACCCATACGGCTAAAGATACAGGATGAGAAACAAATGATTCGTTTTGCTCCCCTGATCTCATCTGACCCAGTCAGCCCACTTGGAAACAGAAGGTTGAATTCAGTTTTTGTACTGTTGTTTTTAGAGCAACAGTAGAGCCAAATAGCAAAAGCCCTGTTGCTGCTTTTTGTAGTCTCGCAGTGCTTTCAGCCTTTTAGGACACCTCCCTTTAGTTGTTGTTGTTGTCACTGTTGTTGTTGTTCTTGTTCTTGTTCTTGTTAAAGGCAACGTTTCCCACACAGAATGCCAGTTCTTAACTGTACCACTTTGTTTTGCTTGTTAAAAAAACATTCTCACGCTTGTCTTTGCAGGGGCATGTCACGATGGGGTGAGTGTAACGACCTGCATCAGATAGATGAGATGGCTGGCACAGCACATGAAACAGTGGTGAAAAATCCTCCACCAGGTTTACGATTTTTTGTCACTTTTTTCAGTCACTGTAAACTTTGATTTATAGAAACATATTTTATACTGCATTTAGTGCATGTTTAAAATGGACTACGCTAGTACTGTAGTGAAACACTGGCTTTCAGAAAAATAATGATGTATCAAAAGAATTCTAAAAATATATATCATTGTTGGGAATTTGTTATTCATACATCTTTCAAAAGTACTTTATTTTTAAAAATATTTCCATCTTTATAAATATTTCAGTGAGTGCTATAAAGGGTTATTTGTGATGAACATTGTCTTTTCTATTTGTTTTGTGTTTACACTATGTACATTTTATTTTTCTCACAAGCACAATATGCAATATTGCGTGTTTGAATAGATTCAACATTAAAGTGACGGTATCAATAAATATATTTTTTCAAAATTTACCCATTTTATGATTATTTTCATACATTGTATATTTAAAAGGGGCTGTTTATGAGACCACAACACTGCGTCCTTTGAGGCAGAAAAGCTACGAGCTGGAGTCTGAGTCTAACCTGTTCCGCTGTATGAGTGATGCATCCCTGGTCAAGAGGAGGAGTCGGCGAGGCAAGTCAGCGGCGCAAAGAGAGAGAGAGCGACAGCACCGCTTTTCAATCAATGGACACTTCTACAACTATAAGGTAATGTATGTCTCTCGTAGGTTTTGTACGTTCACTCACTTACCACAACATTAGGGACAGTTATGACATACCAATACTAGAGCTGTGTCTCAAATTTTCCCTTCGCAAAAATAAGTAGAAATGTTATACTGTACTACAATGTTATACTGTACTACAAAGTATCCCACAGAGTATCCCACAGAACATCCTCCAGTTTGTTTGATTTGTTATTTGCAGTTTTCTAATAAATGTGTGTCTTGTTGTCAGTAACCTGAGTGAAAAAGATTGCTCATCAATGTCTCTGTTTTCCTAGACATCTATCTTCACTCCCTGCTTTGGCACAGCAACCAAAGTCCGCATTACTAGCAGCATGACCACAAACCAAGTTATTGTACAGCTCCTAAACAAATTCAAGGTGATGTGAGCAGTCAATATTCATCCACAGTTACAGTAGCAATCAGTAAAACATGTCTTCTGTTTATGTCACTGGATTGCACTTTTTTTTATGACTTAGTTGAAAATAAATGATTTCATGCCTTCAGATGACAGACATAAAAATATATATTGTCGTTGCATGTTAACATCACAGATAGAGAATGACCCCCAGGAGTTTGCACTATACTGTGTTCACCAGAGCGGTGGTAAGGTTTATTTGCTGTCATGTCATAAAGTTGAAAAGTGCAAATCATCATACACTATAGTGACTTGTGCAAGTTTATGTTGTTATATGTAGAAAAAAAGAAGATGAACAACAGAGACCAGCCGCTGTGGGAGCGCATCCTGCAGGGGCCGTCTGAAGACACCATGAAAATATTCTTGATGGACATGGATGAAGTGGAAGTCAGCAATGATGTGAGTGCATCATAACACTGATGATTTGAATTCACGTGCTTCATCTTACTAATGTGCAATGATGCATTTCTTGCATAATCTATTTTTATGAATTTCATTTTATTCTGTCAATGTAATCTGCTAGGTGGCCCAGTATCTTAATTTGGAGCTTCCCATCTTGGAACAGGTTCTACTGAATTTGAGAGAAGAGGAGACCAGAGAGATACAAATGGTTATAAGCAAGTTAGTATGAGTTTTTTTTTTTTTTAACTTCCATTCTCTTGTGTTTTGACAACAATTTAGCATGCTTTGCACAGTCAACTAATTTACATCTGTGTGAACCTAAACTCACATTATTTTCAGTTTCATTCAAATAAATATGTCCTCGGCTGTGCCTCTGTCTCCATGATTCTCTCTATCCATCGTGAAACTTCCCAAACTGCTTCATATTGGTTTCTTCACATCATTAAGTGTGATCAGTTTTGAGTTTCTGTGTTTATCTTGAGACAGCTGTGCTTTAATTGAGTTTCACTTTTGTTACCTGTGCTTTCTATTATGCAACACACATGTATCTAAGTAACAAATGTACTTTAGTGGGTGAAAATATGTTTGTAAGTTGTGTCTAAGTACGTGAAAAGTGCTTAGCGTTCTACCAAAAGGGTGACCAACTCAATAAGTGGCTTCAGTGAAGGCTTGCATGTGCCAAGCAGACCAGGAGAAGCTCATCCATGCTTTTATTTCAAGTAGACTACTATTGTAATGGTCTTCTGACTGGACTCCCCAAAAAGAGCATTAAACAGCTGCAGCTCATTCAGAATGCTACAACTTTAATTCTGACCAGAACAAAAAGGTCAGAGCATATTCTCCAATTCAAAAGTCTTTACACTGGCTCCCAGTCAGCTCTAGAATAGATTTTAAAGTTCTCCTACTGGTCTATAAATCACTAAATGGTTTAGGTCCTGAAAACATGAAAGAAATGCTCATTGAATATAGTTGGGCTCAGAGACTCTGGTCAAATAGTGGACCACAGAGTCCAAAGCAAACATGGTGAAGCAGCATTTAGCTATAATGCTGCACACAAATTGAATAAGTCAACCGCCAGTGTAAATGTTTTAAAGTCCAGGGTAAAAACTCTTTTTTCCTCGTGCTTTTTAGAGCATTTCCACTTTTAAATTATCTTTGTAAAATTGTGTTGTTATTTTTCTCTTTGTTTTAAAGGATTATAAGATTTTTTTTAATGCTTTTTAGTCATGTAAAGCACATTGAGTTACCTTGTGTATGAAATGTGCTATATCAATAAGTTTGCTTTGCATGCTTTGCTTTGCTTCAGGGCACTGAGTATTTGGTTCAGGAAATGATAAATACTTGTAAGGCAAAATATTTGATACTCTTGCATTACATCTCTTTGTACTGTACAGCTGTACCTCATTTTGTAATATTTTGTAACTACCAAAATTTTTTACTTCGTTTTGTCTTGCCTAATAAGGTGTGTGCGCGTGTGCGTGTGTATGTATCGTTTAGGTACCAGAACCATCACAGAGTCCTGTCTCGTATGTTGAGCTGCAAGGATTCACCTCACATTGAGACCAGTGTCTGACAAGACGGAACACACGGAGAACACCGTGTACAAAGTTGGAAATACGACAAAATAGAAAAAAGGGAAATAATACAACATGGAAACAGCAATAATGGTGTTATATGTGGGTGGGGGGGGAGAGCGAGCGAGCTTGAGAGAGAGCACTGTCACCTTGTGTGTCTGGCAGCGAAGACGTCATACAGACTTGCCAGACAACTTCCAACGATGTGCCATTTTAACACATTTCTTTCTTTTTAGACACAATGAGAATACATTTCCTCTGCACCAAGGAGTCACATTTACCCACGATGTCTTGAAAGGAACAATGATTACGTGATTATTTTGTTGTTTGCCACCGATGAGTCAGTCCATTTCTTAGATGTAGAAGATTTAGAATTGTGTATATTTCTTTCTCTTCGCACTTATTGTAACTTTAATGTGTTGCATGAAGTAAAGCAAATTGCTGAACCCCAAAAGGATGGACTCATTCTACATGATTACATTAACATTCAATTAAATAAAGCACAATTACCACATACAAAAAAAAACGTGGTTTTAAGTTTAAATTGGTCTCTTTTCCAGGCGGCACAGTAGTCGACAGGTTAGCCCATCTGCCTCAGTTCTGAGGACGCGGGTTCAAATCCGGCCTCGTTTGTGTGGAGTTTGCATGTTCTCCCCGTGCCTGCGTGGGTTTTCTCCGGGTACCTCCCACATCCCAAAAACATGCATGGTGGATTAATTGAAGACTCTAAATTACCCGTAGGTATGAATGTGAGTGTGAATGTTGTTTGTTTATATGTGCCCTGCGATTGGCTGGCAATCAGTTCAGGGTGTACCCCGCCTGTCGCCCGAAGTCAGCTGGGATAGACTCCAGCACACCTGCGACCCTGGTGAGGACAAGCGGTACAGAAAATGGATGGATGGATGGATGGTATATTTTCCAACAAAATGAGCTACCGCAGCAATTTCTATAAAGGCAGGGAAGCGATATTTCCACATACCTTTTGCTATAACTATAATTGAAAAGGGTCAAACTGTCATAATTCATTTCATTCGAAATAATGCTAAAATCTCATCAGAACAGTCTGTCAGTATGAGCTCAAGCTCAAAAAGCTTATGTGGTTTGTTTCCAAATAGATTTGGAAAAATCATTGTTGTATGTAAAATGTAATGTGCCATTTTTTGCATAAGAAATAAAAGACGAGACAACTAATCACACACTTCCGTTGACTCATTATAAAGCACACACTTTATTGGTCTGTTGTGTCATCGTCGGTTGCAAATTACGAATGCAACACTTTCAGTCATTATACCAAAATGTAAGAAAAATGCAAAACATTTACGCTTGAATGGTGGGAACAGGCCTCTTGCACTTTTGCATCTGCAGCTCATGTTTGTTGTTGCGGGGGTTGAACATCACCTCAAAGTGACACTTGAGATGCTGCAAAGGAGGAAGCAAAAAGAACTGGATTATCTGTCCAAATGGTAAGTCATCTATTAAAGTTGTTTTCTTTCCTCATGACGTTCTACTTTCCTTTTTTTATTTGTGTAGTACTTTATTCAGGATATTTTTGGGAAAGACCAATAAGAATCATGTAGATTTAAATTTAATTAAAAAAAATCCTACCTTTACAAAAACAATTTTCTTTTCTATTCTAATTTAGAATAAGAACTTGAACCTTGTTGTTTTGTATATTATATATGTATAAAATATTATAAACAACTCCCACTATAATGCAATTCAGTTCTCCACGCCTGCACAATATAACCACAATAAAATTAATGTGGTCAACCACTTTCTTTGTACATGTACAGTGCATTCAGAAAGTATTAAAACTGCTTCAGGCGGGTGGGCTGGCCCAGACTAGATTGATTGAACATCTCTGGAGAGATCTGCAAATAGCTGTGCACCAACGTTGTCCATTCAACCTGATGGAGCTTGAGAGGTGCTGCAGGAATGGGCAGAAATGCCCAAAGATAAGTATGCCAATCTTGTGGCATCGTATAAAAAAAGACGTGAAGCTTTAATATCTGGCAAAGGAGCATCAACAAAGTCTTGCGTAAAGGCCGGACATACACACACACACACACACACACACACACACACACACACACACAGTGATTTATTTTGTTATTATTACTATTTTTATTTTTTATTAATTTGAAGCGGCGGCATGGCGGCCGACTGGTTAGCATTGCCGCCTCACAGTTCTGAGGACCGGGGTTCAAATCCCAGCCTCGTTTGCATGTTCTCCCTGTGCCGTTGTGGGTTTTCTCCGGGTAAACCGGTTTCCTCCCACATCCCCAAAACATGCAGGGTAGGTTAATGGAAGACTCTAAATTGCCCATGAATGTGAGTGCGAATGGTTGGTTGTTTGTTTGAATGGTACAGTGTGGTAATTTTTTTGTCAGTCCACAATATATGTGGAAAACACAGAGGGCCGAAATTACTTTTCCAAGAGGCCACTGTCACAAAATCGACACAAAAAAAGCACAAACAATCCATTCATACATGCTTTTTGTTGCATGTGTTTGAAATAAATATATTACTTCTAGTTTAGGATCTTCTGTACTTTAAACATAAAAACTTTGAATTATGACAGCGAGAATATGTAGAAAGCCGTAGAAGTTTTAGTCATAAAATTGAATAGAAGCTTCTTGTTCTCAAGATGTTTTGCCACTGAACTTTGTGTTGTATCTATTGTTATTATTCGTAGTAGTAGTAGTATTACAGGATGAATGAAATTTTAATTTAATTAATTAAATGTTATATTTACCTTTTTCTCCACATTGCAGCTGTTCAAGTCATGATATTCACCCTTGAGACATTTTGTTTTTCCCAGTACTGCATTTATCCTGTAGTTGATGCTGTTGGTCACCTAAAAGGTCGTGTTTTGAAAGCACAGTTTACATGTTGCCTGTTTGCGAAGTGCAGAAAAAAGTATGTTGTATAAAGCTTTCTTAATTCAGTCCAACCTGAGCCTGTGCAGATGTAATGGACGCCAGTTTGAACAACTTCTTGGCCTTTGAGTGTATGTTGAACGTGTCCACAGCGTGCTGAGCCGCCGCCTGAACCTCCTGTGACTCTGGACTCCTATCGAACCAGCCACCCAATAGAGGCACTTTTCCTTTGAGGTAATTCAACAGAACAGATGGCACTTGAAACACTTGAGAGACACCCTTCAGATTGTGTGCAATATATTGCCAGATGCTGTAAAACCACAAAAAGCGTAAAGTTGATTTTAAGCTTCCCTGGCAACTGTCTGTGGATTCCAAGCTTATGTTTTCCACAGAAATAGATCCTAATTCTCTCTTTTTTTTTAATGAAAGCCTAGAACAGTAATATCATAGGAATTGCATCCAAACCACCGTGCCTTCTTCCATTGTGTCACCATTTGTCTAATTCCTACTTTCTAAATCAATACGCAAAATTAGGACTGCCACAGTGGTAGCTTTTTCCTCCCATGCCTTGTCAAATGTTCCAGGATTGGAGCTGTTGTGAAACAATGCATGATGCAAGAAACAATAACACGGAGATGGAAATACCTTGTAAATACCAGACAGAAATACCTTGCACAAGGAGTTCCATACTGTTAAATTAATACCTCTCTAATGGTAATTACAATTCAGAGAATGTGCAAAATGAAATTTTAGCTGACAGCTAATATCTACAAAACTAATAAGTATATAAAGTAGTCACTCCATATTTTTAAACCATGTGGTCTCTCCAATGTACTGGCTGTTTTTTTGTTTTGTTTTTCTGTCATCGCATTTAGTGCCGAATAGGTCTGATTATTTTTCTTCCCAAGTGACTCCCTACCCAAACTCCACTCAGCCAAAAGAAATAACAGCTCAGCAATGACGATGTTCTCTGACAAAGCCAAAGCCTCTGACTCATTATACAGAGCCAGACCGCATTTTGCCATTGTGTCATACTAATAGTGGCATATACCAAGTTTAATGTACGCAGTACTGTGTTTGTAAGGCACATACTGTACATATATACAATATATATGTACATGTGATGTATTTGCCATGTATTTGCCAATGTGTTTCTCAATTAATGTCAATATTTGACCGTTTGTATTGCCAACAGCAGCATATGTAAAGACATTTCAAAGTAATTGCTAGTTCCCACTGTGGTTCGGGTTATTAAAAATGACTCAATCGATCAAAAACAATGCGGGTTATTAAAAATGACTCAATCGATCAAAAACAATGTATTTCTACTGTAAAAAAATTTAAATAAAAAAACATGACAAGTAAACTTGTTTATGACACAAGTTTGCTTTATTGATGGAAAATGACAAAGTTCTCAATATTACTGTTGTTGTTGCATAATATTATATGCCAAGCTTGTTGCATAATATTATATACCAAGCTATGTTCCTATTTACTTATTGGAAGAAACCAAAATGCTGAATAGCTGAGAGGTATCTATAATTTGTAGCTATTTTCATGAGTCCTGCTATTGTTCATTGTGCCTTTAAGCTTATAAAGGCCGTTTTTGTGACCTGCTAGTCTTATATTAATCTTCCTACATTCCAGGTCAATTGTTTTACATTACCTCAAATCTCATTCCAATTCCATAAAATATGTATTTTTTTCTTTTTGTCAGTTACATGCACTTTACTTACTTGATACAATGACTTCCTCCACTGGCTGGTCCCCCACACACATCTGAACAACTGACAGACATATAAGCACTGACAGAGGGAGATTCATCTTTACTTGTCCACCACCAAGATGAGTGTTGAGAAAGACGCTGGTGAAATATCCACACAAAGATTGTTGTTGAGCAGGTGAGACTGAAGCACTTTTTTAGGCCTTGGTTGTTGAGCAGGTGAGACTGAAACACTTTTTTAGGCCTATCTGTCCAGATGACAAACTTACTAAAAGAAAACGTTATGTGTGTCCACCTAGAGAGAGAAAAAAAGAGTAATATAATTTAAGTTTAAACCAAAGTAATAGCACTGAAAAGTGAATATAGTTAAAACCAACTTGCCTTTTGGGATGTGAAAGTGTGACTTCACCCTCCGAGTGCTGGAGCGACAGTGAAGCAGAGGAGTGTGTTGTTTGTGAATGGTGTGACTATGCAGAACTTCATCTCTGGCATATTTCACAAGTCAGTGACGACCCACCCACTGACTGGAAATGGCGCCATGCACACAGGGATTAAATGCTCGTCAGTGCCTTTAGTGCCCATCTGTGTGTGTGTGTGTGTGTGTGTTTGTGTGTGTGTGTGTGTGTATGTGTGTGTGCGAGATATGGATGAGAATCAGATGTCAACTATTCTGTGGGTTCACCAACATTGAGCATTGTTTTAAGCATCGGCCTGGCCATTACAAGTGAAAATGGAAGAAAATATGAAGTTTGTCCCCTTTTATAGCTGTTACAGCTTTCAGTCTAGGAAGACTTTCTAGAAGATGTTGGGTGTGTGTGTAAAAGTTGTTGACCATTCAGCCAGGAAAGTGAGGTCAGGGTTGCATTTGATGAGAGACAAAAGGACCTGGGTTGGTTGTTTGGAGGATAGGTTGAGGCCAGGGATTTCAGGTACCTTCCACACCATTGGTGTGAGTTTGGTGTGACACCAAACTTATTTGAAGGGCAAATATGCGGTTTTCAAACAGCTAGCAATATTTGAATGTAGCCTCATTCCTTTCCCGCCCCCGCCCTCTTGCGTCTCTGCCCAAAGAAACACCCCCAGCTCACTAAATTTGGACAATAAAAAAGAAACAAGATTAGACCGATTCATCACGCATGCCTGGTCACCTCAGAGTGCACCTTAGTTGGCCATGCGTGTGAGTTGGACGGCCGTCGGAATTGGCCTGGAGGTAAGGACCGTGGCGTCTCACTTGCCTCAGATTGCACCTCAGAGTGAGCGGTGAGCATGCAACGTTCCAAGAAATGTTACCTGTTTGATGTTGAATTCTTGGGAATTTACAATCAATTTAGAATATATGAGATGTGAGCACCTTACAACTCAGAACAGTGATGTGATGGTTGGTTTTACAAACTCACCCATGAACCCATCCATCCATCCATTTTCAACACCGCTTATCCTGGTTAGGGTCACGGGACACTGGAGCCTATCCCAGCTGACTTCGGGCGAAAGGCGGACTACACCCTGAACTGGTCGCCAGTCAGTCACAGGGAACATATAGACACGGACAACCATTCACACTCACATTCACACCGTCACTGAGTGGGAACTGAACCCACGCTGCCCGCACCAAAGTCAGGCGAGTGTACCACTACAGCCAATGAACCCAACACACACCAATGTTACATGTCTTTACCCTTGATTTGAAGTCAAGAGCTGTGCACTACCTTCTTTTTAACTTTTGTTGCTAACCGGAGTTAAATAAGAAACTATAATAGTCTACTCTGCGAGAGCCTTTGGTACTTCCCCGCGAGCCTCCGTGTACATGATGGGTGTGTGCAAATGATTGACAGACTATTCGGTCACGCCTCCAGTCACTACTCTCTCTGATTGGCTATTCTTGTCCCGCCGTGCACAGTTGTAAAAGAATAATAACATTTTAAATAGGGGCATTAGATAGGGACACAGAGGAGTGATTTTTCAAGGTATCATTTATTAATATTCTACTGTCAGGTCAGTTTAAATATAGTAGGGGTTTCCCGATCGTTATCGATCAGATATCAGCAAAAAGCAAGTATTGAATTATATGGACTGCATCTAAAATCTCCGATAAAGCATTCCGATACAAGCAGTCCCGTCCAGACTTTGCTCTAGCACTTCTATTGTATTTTTTAAAATTTTTTATTCTACTCAATTGCAGAAAATGCTTATGTTTAATTTAAACATAGTGCTTATTTTGCACTTTAAAATATATTTTTGTTTACATTTGAATTATAGAGATTATTTTTCAGGAATTTCTATTTTTGTATTTGTTTCATTTAATTGTAGGATATTATGTTTAAGGTTTAACTTTATGTAACCAATTAGTTATTAATAAATGGGTCCGTTTTTCCTCATATCTGCTGTTGCTGACTATTGTTCTGTTTGCATATTATTATTTGATTGAAAACTATTCTAAAACTCCATACTACAAAATAAGTAACACAAGTATGTATGATTTGTGCTGATATTGTATCTGATCAATATCAGTATCAGCCAATACTACTCAAGGTTGCACTATCGGTATTGTATGGGAAGTGAAAGTTGTATCGGGACATCCCTAACAAAAAGTGTTTGATTTTTTTTAAGCTGCAAACTCTACCTTTAAACACAGTCTTGTGGGTGTGCTTTGTGTAATGGGGCACATTGAGAAAAGATAGAAAATGACCTTCCCCAAGCATAATGTCCATGTCTTGGCAAGGTAAAAGATTTTGATTCAGGTGGGAATAATTGATTTAGCGTAACCCCTGATTGATTCATTAAGATGTGTGTCTCAGGACTTTTGCTCTACCATTTTAATGGATGTGTGTTTATGAGGATGGGTGCGTTTATTTTCACCTTTTTTTTCTCATGAACGTTGTATACTATGTGCTGTCACAGCATGCACCAACACTTTGCGTCATCAAAAGATGGTCTCGGTGGGATTAAATGCACAAAGCAAAGTTAAAGCAAAGCAAATTTATTTAAAATCAGCCGTATTGTGTTATGAACCTGCCTTTGGAACGGAAGCTTGTCTGTTCATCAGACGATGACTAAAATTAGTTGTACACACTAATTAAATTACAGTTATATGTTAGTCAAATTAATACTCATCTAAGGGTGGCAAAACCTGACACTAGTTCTACTTTTTACAATGTGCACGTGTAACTAATATGACCAGCCATTATTTTTCCAAACGTTTGTGTAATGGATCATAAATCCCTCCAGGGGTCGCAACTTGCATTCAAAAGGTGTCATCTATGGTCAAGTAATGTAATGGTTGCTCAATGATACCGAAAGAAAGTTGAAATGCATGGTTCCAGATTCTTTTAAACCAAAGATAACTCACACCCATGCACTGCTGTTCTTTTGGCAAATGAGAGACAAAGGAAAACAAGTAAATAATAATAATAATAATAATAATAATAAGTAGTAGTAGTAGTAATATAAGTGACGAGTTAGAGCAAATATCGTATTAAAACTAACACACACATATTACACATGAAAAAAATAGTACACTAATATGCCTGGCTTGTTAAATGAACCAAAGCTTGTGAAGTACAAAAAATACACAACCCCAAGCTGTGAACCCAACAACGTGTTATAAAAAAGTGATTTAAAATAAATGAATTAATATAAAATACATAAATGAAATAATAATAATAATAATAGTCCTATTACTACTACTACTACAAATAATAATAATAATTTCTTGTGAATACTGTATTTTTGTATATTCTCTTTTAAATTGAAATGCTAATAATATAAACAGACAAAGGGTAATTTTCCTTTTGATGGTCTTTGATGCAAAGGTTAGATTTAGATCTTAGGTTAGATCTTGCACGCACAAACACACACTCACACACAAAACAAAGCTTTTATCATTGTGTAATTTAGAGGTCACAATTTGAGTTGTTTTGCTGACTGCATTAGATTGAAAGCTATGTTTTTTCTATTATATATGATGGATAAAAAGGTTGTTGTTTTGGATAAATTATACTACTGACATTAACTTACGTAATTGTTTGAATGATTTTCAGGAGCCACTAATGGTTTTAATGTGACTGTGTTCTCACATTATGGAACAGATAAATATAGAAATAGATCAGTGTCCTGTATCGGTAAGTGAAACAAGCTCTGGTGTTCATATAACAGATGGAAATCTATTTTAAATGATGCAATGCAATTGTGCCAACAACTCGATAATTTATCTGCTTTTTTCTTTTTTGCAAATCAAGTGGAGATTTAATGATGACTGTAATTAAAAAGACATTTGGACTATACAGTAAACATGTTTGTATATGGATTGTACATGTGTATTCAATTAGTGGCAGGCAGTATGAACAACAACACCCTTATGTTCTCTCTTATGTTGATGCAATTTTCCACATTTGCATTGTGTTTTCAGCTTTTAAAATAAACATAAAACCCCAATACCAAACATTTTGAACAAAAATAAATACCATCCTTTATGTTGTTCTGTACCCTGCGATTGGCTGGCAACCAGTTCAGGGTGTACCCCGCCTCCTGCCCGATGACAGCTGGGATAGGCTCCAGCACGCCTGCGACCCTAGTGAGGAAGGCAACTCAGAAAATTGATGTTGTTCTGTACTCTCTTCAGACCAGTGCTCAGTGTTGTTTCCCCAGACTCAATATAATCTCTTTACAGTCACACCCCGCCCACTAAGCCATGATCGACAGATCACTTATCCAATGAGATTCCAGATCTCCTGACTGGCCTCCTTGCCGTCCTCCCACCTCCTTGTCGGACTCTGTTGCTGTCTCGCGCCGCTAGCTTACCTCTTGTCTATCCGGGAAGCCGAAGAACAACTACTCAAAGTGCCAAACATGGAAGGCGACAACATAATAATGTCCGCTTGACTCGTGGGGGGGGGGGGGGATTTTCCAAGGTGAGTTTTTTATATTTATTTTGAACCGTTCAAATCGAGTGGGAGGAGGAGGAGGAGGGAATTTAGCAGCGGGGTGACTTGCGCGTGCGGCTGGCAGAAAGTTTATCCGGCTCACTTCGGGACAGGAGGGAAATTACTCCAATGTTTGTCGCCATGGAGATGTGTCATGCTAATAGCATGTGTTTGTGTGTGGGCGCCTCTTGATAAACCTTAACAAGTTTAGTACATGATATTATTTTGGATTGTAGTCCACTTATTGAATATGGCCTGATTTGGTTGTCCAGATAACATTGAAACTAAGCAATTGTTTATTATCAGTGTTAATGATGTTATCAAGATTTGTAATTCTGTTATTCATTGTGTTTGTCTTTTAATCCAGCTCTGTTTGTGTGTACTGTATGTATGCAGTTCAATTTTTGTTTGGTAGGATATTCACAGTGCCAGTTGTCTGGCTTTGTGTAGTACCCCACACACCTTAAATGATACACAGCAGCTTACCTGTTCTCATGAAGCGATTGCCACTGGACAGAAAATAGAGTTGGAGACTGGTCTCGGGACTACAGATGTGCATTCCTGCAGGCAATGAAGTGATCAAGGCTTTAAATAGAGCCCAACAGGAATGCAAACAGACCCAGGAGAGAGCCCAAGCCTGGGGGCGTCTTGGGAGTAGTAGAGTAAAGGTATTTTGCTTAAAATAAGCAGCAATTTGTGCCCACCTCTTGAATGTCACTCCAATTAGAAAGTCGACATGTTGTGCAAGGATACTTTCATGAAAGGAGATGTCGCTCTTCTTCCACTTAAAATCTGATCTTTAGGTTCTTTAAGAGGTCAGAAGGGGTGATATTTATGTTTAAGTTTTCTCTCTTCATTTGGATGTTTTAAATTGGCCTGGCTACCTCTTAGGAGATAGAAGAGGGTTAACAGTTTAGGGAGGTGAGAGTACAGTATTGCCAGGTGTTGTGTGTTGTCAGTTGAGCAATGACTGGCAAGTGCATGATAAGTTTAGACTAGAAGCCAAACACTTAAAGTGGATAAGAAGTCTTGATGTGGTTCAGATTAATCTGCCTTGTTACATAAAGTGGTTCATACTACTGCAGTGACACTGCCCTTTTGATTCTCCACCTTTCTAGTCTAATCAGGAATATTTTCTTAATTGTAGTCTCTCATTGCCCAATTTTGGGAGAAAACGGTATTTAATACCCTTATATAACCAGAAAATCTCTTCCTTACGCTGACTGTTTTTCCACAGTCAAAGTAAAAATCCGCACACATTAGTTAAGATAAATTGTGTCTTTCTGTTTTCCTCTCAAAATGAATATCTCAAATTAAGACATTTATCTATTGCGAGGGAAACATGCATTGTAATTGGAATTTTAGATTTATCTCTTTCAAATAGTGTAAG